>NC_089795.1:51350466-51407966 GCF_040412425.1 Macrobrachium rosenbergii
GTGGAGCTAAATCAAATATCAATCAGTTCTTATAGTAGAGGTTTGAACACTCACTGGATGCAATATGTAAACAAATTACCCCTTTCCATTTTACATTAACATGAATTAGATGCTATTAATCTAGCAACTTTCCCCACACACACACAAACACACACAATCCACACGTCATTTTCCCCGTACAATTGACATCCACTTCTGATGCATTTCAGCTTAAAAGTCTATTTAGTAGTTGGTGAGAGAAAGTCATTAAAATTGACGAATCTATTAAAATGCCGCACTTATGTTTTTCGTATGAATAAAAAAAGAAGACTAATCAAAACGTGTTTCAGTTTAACGATTTTATATAAAACTTGTTTACCTGTAATATGTTAATTCGTTAATTATTTTTTTTAATGACTGATTTCTTTTCTGTATTTCCAATTACCTTCTGTTATTTCTTTCTAATTTCACGCCAGTGGCCCGTGGGGGCTTGTTCCATATGAATGGGATTCATCTTCTGAATAATAATAATTAAAGTACTTGCTTTCAAAATGATGGTACTATAAGGGAACCCAAGCTCTGGGCCACTGGTGAGAGGAGATAAGAACTGTGTATTATTACCATTAGGTAGAAAATAGAAAATTAAACAAAATGATATGGTTGATGTTGAAGTAGAGATGGAATTAAGGGAAAAGTTAATCGAAAGTAGTGTATATAAAAAGGGGAAATAAGAGAAATAAAATATAACTTGAAATAAAATGGAGAAAAGGTATGAGAGGCATAGGAAAAGAAAAGGGAGGAAGAAGATGAGTAGGAGATAGGGAAAAGAAGAATTAAAGCAAAAAAGATAATAGAAAAAAAGGGAATGACATGGGAGAGAGAATTAGGGGAAGAAGAAGAAGGGAAAGTGTGAATCAGAAAGAATGAAGACAACAAAAACAAGGGAATGGAATAAAAGACAATACAAGCTAGTTTAAAAATAAAAAGAAGTTACTAAAAATGGTTCGTTAATTTTAAATTTTTTGTAAGATTTTGGAAATGAGTAGAAGGAATGAAAGACTGAGAAAGTACGGTTAGGAAAATCTGAGAGAGAGAGAGGAGAGAGAGAAAGGATAAATGATTACGAAAAAGAAAGGGAAGAAAATAAAGACTTAATTAAGAAAGAGGTAACGAAAATAAGGATGTAAAAAGAAATGGAAGCATTTCTTTCTTTCGTTATTTTTTATTCATTTATTTATTTATTTATTTACAATCTCTTTCAGTTATGGTATAAAGCAAAAGGAAGCATTTCCTTAGTCCTTTTAGTCATTGCATTTTTTTTGGTGTTTTTAAATAATTTTTTTTATGATCTTTTTATTTCTTCGAAGACATCGTCAGTAATTAGAAATATGGCGACGAGTATGTATAGATTATTTTCTTGATTATTAATTTTTTTTTTGTAATAATAGCATAGGACAATGAAATAGACAACCTAACGACTTTTATCCATATGTCATTTGATTTTTATTTATGTTTATAAAATGATTTTATTTATTGTCATTATAGTGGATTTTTGTTTGTGTTTACACAATTATTTTTTTTTATCTTCGAAGACAACGTCAGTAGTTAGCATCATGTCGGCACTTCGTATTGATATTTTTTTGACTATTTTTTAAAATAAAATTTGATAGTTTTTCACTTTTTTTTTTATAAGATTAGATAGTTTTTCACTTTTTATTTTTTGTATAAAATTAGAGTTGTAAACTTTTTAGTTTTTTATGATATTAGCTAGTTTTTCGCTTTATTTTTTTTGTATAAAATTATATAGTTTTTCACTTTTATAAAATTAGATAGTTTTTAACTTTTTTAAATTAAATAGTTTTTTCACATATTTTTTTAATAAAATTAGATATTTTTCCACTTTATTTTTTATAATTAGAGTTTTTTCACTATTTTTATATATAAAAGTACGTAGTTTTTCACCTTTTATTTTCTTTTATAAAATTAGATGGTTTTTCACTTTTTTAAAATTAGGTAGTTTTTTCACTTTATATTTTTTATGAAATTATATGGTTTTTTCACGTTTTTATAAAATCAAAAAGTTTTTAATTGCATTTTTTTATAAAATTATATAGTTTTTTCACTTTGTTTAAAAATTTGATAGTTTTAAACTTTTGTATTTTTAAATAGATAGTTTTTCACTATATTTTTTTTTTTTTATAAAATGAGATACTTTATTCACTTTATTTTTGTATAAAATTGCGCAGTTTTTTCACTTTTGTTTTTATTTATAAAGCAAAGGACAACCTAAGGACCTTTACTAGCTCAGACCTGTAAAAACCACCAAAGAAACAGAACAAAAGAAACTCGGTGCATTGAGCTCAATTCTGAGAATTAAAATTGCCCAGAAGTTGAAGGAATTCGAGAAGAAATGAACGACAAATTCTCCCCCTTCCTCTACCCCCACCCCCCAAAATAAATAAAAAAACCGATTGGGGCATCAGACCATATTTTCAAGAAACCTCTCCTTTGTACCTGACAAGCAAAAAGGGGCTAAAGGAGGAACCCCAAATATATTTATATATATAAAAAAGGAAAATGAAGATGGCAGCGAAGAAAAGTGGTCCATTTTAGCGAATTGGACCAAATGAGAACGGAGATAAAAAAAAACAATAATAAAAAAGAAAGAAAATGAGCAGGAAGATGTCCCCCATCATTAAATGGGGACCAAATTAGGACGACAGTTTGGAACGAAATCACCTGCAGTGATGCTCTGCGTGCGAAAGCTTTTGTTCTCTCTCTCTCTCTCTCTCTCTCTCTCTCTCTCTCTCTCTCTCTCTCTCTCTCTCTCTTTTGCCTCCAGGGGCTGGTACCCAAAAACTGCTGCCTTGGATCCCGTCGTCGCCATGTCGTTGTCATGCAAGGCGGCCATTTTGTTTTTGGTCTGGTTGGACATCTTGAGTCTCTCTCTCT
This sequence comes from Macrobrachium rosenbergii, assembly GCF_040412425.1. Lineage (NCBI taxonomy): Eukaryota > Metazoa > Arthropoda > Malacostraca > Decapoda > Palaemonidae > Macrobrachium > Macrobrachium rosenbergii. The sequence goes on from NC_089795.1 coordinate 51,353,398, forward strand.
CTCTCTCTCTCTCTCTCTCTCTCTCTCTCAGTTTCTTAGCTGCAGTTTACGTGTTGCAACAAATAAACAAGTAAATTGATAGCCTCAGTTCTCAAATACTATAGATACAAGCAACTTTTATTGTATCATTTCATAGAGGTTGCTCTCTCTCTCTCTCTCTCTCTCTCTCTCTCTCTCTCTCTCTCTCTCTCTCTCTCTCTCTCTCTCTCTCTCTCTTTCAGTTTCTTAGCTGCAGTTTACTTGTTGCAGCAAATAAACAAGTAAATTGATAGCCTCAGTTCTCAAATACTATAGATACAAGTAACTTTTATTGTATCATTTCATAGAGATGGCTCTCTCTCTCTCTCTCTCTCTCTCTCTCTCTCTCTCTCTCTCTCTCTCTCTCTCTCTCTCTCTCTCTCTCTCAGTTGCTTACCTGCGGTTCAGTCCTGCAACAAATAAACAAATAAATTGGTAGCCCAGATTCTCAAATACTATGGATACAAATTAATTGTTATTGTCTCAGTTGTTCTCTCTCTCTCTCTCTCTCTCTCTCTCTCTCTCTCTCTCTCTCTCTCTCTGTCCTAGCTGCAGTTCAGTTGTTGCGACAAATAAACATAGAATTCATAACCTCAACTCTCAAACAATGTGGACAACAGTTATCTTTTATTGTCCAAATTCATGAAGATGTTTATCTCTCTCTCTCTCTCTCTCTCTCTCTCTCTCTCTCTCTCTCTCTCTTAAACAATGTGGATAAAAGTTAACTTTTATTGTCCCAGTGCATGAAGATATCTCTCTCTCTCTCTCTCTCTCTCTCTCTCTCTCTCTCTCTCTCTCTCAATAAATGTGGATAAAAATTTCCTTTTATTGTCCAAGTTCATGAAGGTGTTTATCTCTCTCTCTCTCTCTCTCTCTCTCTCTCTCTCTCTCTCTCTCTCTCAATATGTGGATAAAAATTTCCTTTTATTGTCCAAGTTCATGAAGGTCATCTCTCTCTCTTCTCTTTATCTCTCTCTCTCTCTCTCTCTCTCTCTCTCTCTCTCTCTCTCTCTCTAACAATGTGAATAAAAGTTACCTTTCTGGTCCAAGTTCATGAAGATGTTTACCTCTCTCTCTCTCTCTCTCTCTCTGTCTCTCTCTCTACCTCTCTCTCTCTCTCTCTCTCTCTCTCTCTCTCTTAATAAATGTGGATAAAAATTTCCTTTTACTGTCCAAGTTCATGAAGGTATTTCTCTCTCTCTCTCTCTCTCTCTCTCTCTCTCTCTCTCTCTCTCTCTCTCTCTCTCTCTCTCTCTCAAACAATGTGGATAAAAGTTACCTTTTATGGTCCAAGTTCATGAAGATGTTTATCTCTCTCTCTCTCTCTCTCTCTCTCTCTCTCTCTCTCTCTCTCTCTCTCTCTCTCTCTGCCAGTGTCTTGGTCCAGCATCTTCTGCGATGACGAAGCTCTAATCCGAGTTTCAAGTCGAAGTTCTGCTCAAATTAGTCTTCGGTGTTATCTTGGATGCTGGTCTTTGCTGTGATGCTGTTTGCACAGCATAAGAAGTTATGAACAAATTCGTCTTGTCGTTAATGTTAACCTTCTTCTTCTTCTTCTTCTTCTTCTTCTTCTTCTTCTTCTTCTTTTCTTCTTCTTCTTCTTCTCAGTTTTCTTCTTTTTCTTTAATGTTATTATTTGTATTATGGAAATCCATTCACGCGCAAGAAACTGAAATAATAATAATAATAATAATAGTAATAATAATAATAATAATAATAATAGTAATAATAATAATAATAATAATAATAATAATAATAATAATAATAATAATAATAATAATAATAATAATGTTGATAAGAACACCATAAAAGAGGTATGTGAAATATAATAACAAGAGTATATGAATATTAATTTATATGCATTGCTTTGAAAAGATGAATATTGAGGTGGTCAAACTTATAGCTACCAGAGAGATTATGCACATTATATATGTTTCTCCATATATCTATTGCTCTATCTTTTTATGCGTTTATCTATATATTATATATATATTTTTTATTTATTTATTTATTTATAGATACACAGATAGGTTGACAGGTATTTGATAACGTTTGTAAACTAATTCAATAATTACTAATTATCACCCGATTAAGGATGGTGAGAAAATTTAAAGTATGGTTGATAAACATCCAAATGAATAACATAATTCAATAACTCAAGTATAATAAAATAAAAAACAGAATTCAGTATTTTTCGGTGTATGATTATTCAAATGAGCTAAATAATTCGATTATTCTCATCGATAATTTAGACAATAATCACAGTCAACAATTCAGACAGATATACAATAGACTTCAGTAATTGCTATAAATTATTAGACAGGAAACAATGAAATTAAAAATTCTCATTGGTGATTGGGAACATAAAATATTCTAATTCGATGAATTAGTTATTTGAATTATCAAATGTGATGTTCTTAATAGCGAATAAGGTAAATAAACAATAAACTTCAATACTCACAATTGACAATATGCCAAGTGAACAATTATCTTCGATAATCAGTGTCGATAATTAACTGACAATATAATTCAGTAATCTCTGTTGATTATTTGCCTAATGAAGTGAACAATTCAATAATTTAAGTCGATAACTAGCGAAGTGAAGAACGTAATTCATTAATCATAAGCAATAATTAGCAAAATGAGCAGTTTAGCTCAGTTATCACCATCAATAGTTAACTAAACAATTCAATAATCGCAAAAGATAATTAGCCGAATGATTAATATAATTCAATAATCCCTATCGGTTATGTTCAAAAGGAAGACCATAATTCAATAATTACGAGCGATAATTATGCAAATGAAGAACATGGTTTAATAATAACCAACGAAAATGATCCAAGACAACACAATAATTCAGTCATCAAAGCGGTAATTCAGTAATTACCAACTAAAAGTTATCCTGAACTAAGAACATATAATAATTCGATAATTCAAAAGCGATAATTCAATAATTACCAAGTAAAAGTTATCCAGACCGAAGAAAATCTAATAATTCAATAATTCAAAGCAGTAATTCAATAATTACCAACTAAAAGTTATCCAGACCGAAGAAAATCTAATAAATCAATCATTCAAAGAGATGATCCGATAATTACCAACTAATAGTTATCCAGAACTAAGAACATCTATTAAGTATACCCTAGTTTAACCAGACCACTGAGCTGATTAACAGCTCTACTAGGGCTGGCCCGAAGGATTAGACTTATTTTACGTGGCTAAGAACCAATTGGTTACCTAGCAACGGGACCTACAGCTCATTGTGGAATCCGAACCACATATTACCGCGAAATGAATTTCTATCACCAGAAATAAATTCCTCTAATTCTTCATTGGCCGGCCGGAGACTCGAACTCGGGCCTACCAGAGTGCTAGTCGAGAACTCTACCGACTCGTCCAACGAGGAACTAGAACAGCTAATAATGCAATAATTCAAAAGCGACAGTTCAATAATTAATACAATAATTCAAAAGCGACAATTCAATAATTACCAACTAAAAGTTTTATCGTTCTAAGAACATCTAGTAATATAATCATTCAAAAGCGACAATTCAATAATTACCAACTAAAAGTCATCCGGAACGAAGAACATCTAATAATTCAATAATTCATAGAGATAATTCGATCATTCAGAGCAACAATCACCCATACGAACGTCAGAATTCAATCCTGACGAACGCCTGTTAACCAAATAAACACCGTAATTGAATAATCCCACGCAAAAACGACAATTATCCAAAGCGAACGATATAATTCCGTAATTATCATTCAATAATCATCAGCCATTCGAACGAAAAATGATGAGTAACAGGAGCCATCACTCAAAGCCGTATGGACTAATTGATATTTCATGATGATTCGCAGAAGGATGTAATAATCTCCACTCGGCTGATTTATCGATTCCTTGCTACCGAGGGAGGTTTATTATGATGAATGGCTATCGGAATGGTTGAAAGTGGTTAGTTGTGTGTGGTTAGGCAGAACGGTTGGTTAAAAGCGGTTGGTTTAGGAGGGGAATGACAGTGGGAGAAACATGGAGTAGGCTGATGTGGTCGGCTTAAAATTGGTTGTTTGTGCATTATTATTATTATTGTGTGTGTGTATTATTATTATTATTATTATTATTATTAATTATTATTATTGTTTGTGATCATTAAAGTTATTATTATTATTATTATTATTATTATTATTATTATTATTATTTATTATTATTATTATTATTTTATTGATCAGCTTAAAAGTATTATTGTGTATTATTATTATTATTATTATTATTATTATTATTATTATTATTATTATTATTATTATTATTATTATTATTATTATTATTCGAGTAATGGCGAACAGAACTATAAATTTAAGCTGTGAAAAGTTCTGCCAAACAAAGCAACTTGAAAACAAAACCATTTAGATTTAGCCTGTAAAATAAACTGAAAAAAACTCAGACCAAAGGTAAAGGAAGAAGTCTGAAAAAGAAGAAATTGTCCTCCGTAAAGGGAAATAAAATTAGTATAAAGGCATCACTAAAATGAATTTATAAATTCCATAAATTGTCATCTGGTATCAGTTACTAAGAATTAAGTCAGTGAGGCAAATAACAACTGGAGGAATTTGACAAATCGAATTTCAATTAATAATAGAAACTAGAAAATACGTAACAAAGAACATCATTATCTATGGAAGATGAAATCTGATAACACAGACGACTATAGAAAATGCATAACGAAGAACATTATTGTCTATAAAAGATGAAATCTAATAACACAGACGATATAGAAAATACATAAGGAAGAACATTATCGTGTATGAAAGATGAAATCTGATAACACAGACGACTATAGAAAATGCATAACGAAGATCATTATTGCCTATGAAAGATGAAATCTGATAACAACCGACTATAGAAAATGCACAATGAAGAACATTATTTTCTATGAAAGATGAAATCTGATAACACAGACTACTATAGAAAATGCACAATGAAGAACATTATCTTCTATGAAAGATGAAATCTGATAACACAGACGACTATAGAAAATGCATAACGAAGAACATTATTGCCTATGAAAGATGAAATCTGATAACAGCCGACTATAGAAAATACATAACGAACATTATCGTCTATGAAAAGATGAAATCTGATAACAGACTGAATATAGAAAATGCATAACGAAGAACATTATTGTCTATGGAAGATGAAATTTGATAACAAAGACGACTATAGAAAATGCATAATGAAGACCTATGAAAGATGAAATCTGATAACAAAGACGACCATGGAAAATACATAACGAAGAACGTTATCGTCTATGAAAGATGAAATCTGATAAAGACGACTATAGAAAATGCACAATGAGGAACATTATTCTTTATGAAAGATGAAATCTGATAACACACACGACTATAGAAAATGCATAACGATGAACGTTGTGTCTATGAAAGATGATATTTGATAACAAAGACGACTATAGAAAATGTATAACGAAGATCTATGAAAAGTGAAATCTGATAACAAAGACGACCAAAGAAAATACATAACGAAGAAAGTTATCGTCTATGAAAGATGAAATCTGATAACACAGACGACTATAGGAAATGCATAAGGAAGAACATTATTGTCTATGAAAAATCTGATAACAAAGACGACTATAGAAAAGTGCATAACGAAAGAACATTATATTAGATGAAACTGATAACACCGACGACTATACAAAATGCGTAATGAAGAACATTAACGTTCAGTGAAAGATGAAATCTGATAACAAAAAGACGACTATAGAAAATGCATTATGAAGAACATTATCGTCTGTGAAAGATGAAATCAGATAACACAGACGACTATAGAAATGCACATAATGAAGAACATTAACGTCTATGAAAGATGAAATCTGATAAACAGACGACTATAGAAATGCATAAGGAAGAAATTATTGTCTATAGAAAATGATAACATAACGACTATAGAAAAAACATAACGAAGGAACATTATCGTCTATGAAAGATGAAATCTGATAACACCGACGACTATACAAAATGCCTAAGGAAGAACATTATTGTCTATGAAAGATTATCGTCTATGAAAGATGAAATCTGATAACACAGACGACTATACAAATGCATAACGAAGAACATTATCGTCTATGAAAGATGAAATCTGATAACACAGACGACTATACAAAATGCGTAACGAAGAACATTATTGTCTATGAAAGATGAAATCTGATAACAAAGACGACTATAGAAAATGCATTATGAAGAACATTATCGTCTATGAAAGATGAAATCTGATAACACAGACGACTATAGAAAATGCATAACGAAGAACATTATTGTCTTCTTCTTCTTCTTCTTCTTCTTTAACGCTTTTTCCCATTTTTGTATGGGGTAAGCCGCGATGCTTCTTTAAAGGACTTTTGATGAACCTGTAGTCTCGATCGGCTGCCCTGCCTGATAACGAAATGACGTATCATACCGACCCAACGAAAAGTTGTTGCATGGTGAAGAGAGTTCGAGACGTGTGAGATGTTTGTTATGTTTTACAGGTGTTGTGGTAAACTTTTGTTGTGTATTTAGTATGAAATTTGCTTTTTATGCAAAATCGTTGATTACATATATAATCCGGGACAGAGTGTCTGCCTCTGATCAGTCGGCTATTTGAAGCCACAGAACGAGTCCGAGCTGCTGCTGTCATACTGAGCCATCGAGGCTCGAAGAACATTATTGTCTATGAAAAGAAATCTGATATCACTGACTATACAAAATGCCTAAGGAAAGCATTATTGTCTATGACTACGAAAAGATGAAATCTGATAAACAGAGGGACTATAGTGAAGAACATTGAAAGATGAATCGATAACACAGAGGACTATAGAAATGCATAATGAAGAAACATTAAAGATGAAAGATCTGATAACACAGAGACGAAGAACATTAGAAAGATGAAATCTGATAACATGCTATACAAAATGCCTAAACATTATTGTCTATCGAGATTATTGTCTACATGAAAGATGAAATCTGATAACACAGACGAATATAGAAATGTGTCTGCAGGTGAAATGATAACACAGAGGAGAAAATGCATAATGAAAGAACATTATCGTCTATGAAAGATGAAATCGATAACACAGATGAAAATGAGTAACGAAGAACATCATTGTCTGAAAGATGAAATCTGATAACACCGACGACTATACAAAAAGAAGCATTATCGTCTATGAAAGATGAAATCTAATAACACAGACGGCTATAGAAAATGCATAAGGAAGAACATTATCGTCTATGAAAGATGAAATCTGATAACACAGACGAATATAGAAAATACATAATGAAGAACATTATTGTCTATGAAAGATGAAATCTGATAACAAAGACGACTATAGAAAATGCATAATGAAGAACATTATCGTCTATGAAAGATGAAATCTGATAACACAGACGAATATAGAAAATACATAATGAAGAACATTATTGTCTATGAAAGATGAAATCTGATAACAAAGACGAATATAGAAAATGCATAATGAAGACCTATGAAAGATGAAATCTGATAACTTAAAGATTTGACCATAGAAAATACATAACGAAAGAACGTTATGTCTATGAAATTTGAAATTGATAACAAAGACGACTATAGAAAATGCATAATGAAGAACATTATCGTCTATGAAAGATGAAATCTTGCTGAACGTACAGCGTATGAAGAACATTATTGTCTATGAAAGATGAAATCTGATAAAAAGATATAGAAAATGCATAATGAACATATGAAAGATCGGTGGTAACAAAGACGAATATAAATCAGAAGAATATTATTGCAAAGGATGAAAGATGATAAATAAAGAGCTATAGAAAATGCATAATGAAAGACATTATCGTCTATGAAATCTGATAACAAAGTCGATTATAGAAAATGCATAATGAAGAACATTATCGTTTATGAAAGATGAAATCAGATAACAAAGACGATTTATAGAAGATGCATAATGAAGAACATTATCGTTTATGAAAGATGAAATCTGATAACAAAGACGATTATAGAAAAATTAATGAAGAACATTATCGTTTTATGAAAGATGAAATCAGATAACAAAGACGACTATAGAAAATGTATAATGAAAAATCGTTTATGAAAAGATGAAATCTGATAACAAAAGAGGACTATAGAAATGCATAATGAAAGAAACATTATCGTCTATGAAAGATGAAATTGATAACAAAGGATTATGAAAAATGCATAATGAAGAACATTATCGTTTATGAAAGATGAAATCTGATAACAAAGACGACTATAGAAAATGCATAATGAGTTTATAGATGAAATCTGATAACAAAAGACGATTATAGAAAATGCATAACAGAAAAAGTGCAAAATCAGATAACAGATTAAAGTGCGAACATTATCGGACAGAAATCTGATAACAAAGACGACTATAGAAAATCTCAACAGAACATTATCGTCTATGAAAGATGAAATCTGATAACAAAGTCGATTATAGAAAATGCATAATGAAGAACATTATCGTTTATGAAAGATGAAATCTGATAACAAAGACGACTATAGAAAATGCATAATGAAGAACATTATCGTCTATGAAAGATGAAATCTGATAACAAAGACGAATATAGAAAATACATAATGAAGAACATTATCGTCTATGGAAGGATGTTGATGACTATAGAAAAATACATAATGGAACATTATCGCTTGAAAGATGAAATCTGATAACACAGACGAATATAAAAAATACATAATGAAGAACATTATCGTCTATGAAAGATGAAATCTGATAACACAGACGAATATAAAAAATACATAATGAAGAACATTATCGTCTATGAAAGATGAAATCTGATAACAAATCCGAAAGAAAACAGAAATTATCGTCTATGAAAGATGAAATCTGATAGATATATAAAATACATAATGAGAACATTATCGTCCATGAAAAGATGAAATCTGATAACAAAGACGAATATAGAAAATACATAATTGAACATTATCGTCTATGAAAGATGAAATCTGATAACAAAGACTATAGAAAATACATAATGAGCAACTATCGTCTATGAAAGATGAAATTGATAGCAAAAGACGAATATAGAAAATACATAAAACAATCGTCTATGAAAGATGAAATCTGATAACAAAGACGACTATAGAAAATGCACAATGAAGAACATTTTATCTTCTATGAAAGATGAAATCTGATAACACAGATGACTATAGAAAATACATAACGAAGAACATTATGGTCTATGAAAGATGAAATCTGATAACACAGACGACTGTGGAAAATACAAACAACATTATGGTGTATGAAAGATGAAATCTGGTAATGCAAACGACTGAGCATGTTAGAGGGTAAGCTGAAATAGAGCTTGAGAATGACATTAATAATAACAAACTGGTCGAATTTTTTCAGCGCAACCAGTTTTCTGTACAGTATAATTTGAAGATATAAATGATCTCAGTATAATGTTGTATGATTCAGCCCATGAAACTCTCAGCCGGCCGTGGTGGCCTTGGGGTTGTTGCTTTGCCAGTCATGATTAGCTAAATTTAATAAATAAAATAAAAACTACTGAGGCCAGAGGGCTGTAATTTGGTATGTTTGATGATTGTAAGGTGGATGGATGAACTAATTGCACTCTACCTCATGAGTTTTTAATATCTGAGGGCGGACAGAAAAAAGTGTGACAGAAAGTGCGGACGGACAGACAAATTATCAATAGTTTTCTTTTACAGAATCTAAACTGAAGGAAATTGAAATAAAACAGGGGAGATCAGGAATCACAAAAGAGAAATGACATAAACATTTAGTTATGCACAAAAGGGAAACGCTAATGAAAAAGACATTCATAATTGAGGAAAGAAGAACCCTAGGAAATAAATCCAAAGAAAACGGGAATTTGAGGGATTTCGATAATAATAATAATATAACTAAAAGCCTCAGTGTAAGCAAAACGAGAACTTGAAAATCTTCTATAAAGTTCTAGCAGTAATATCAGACTTTGAAGGTGAAAACAATCAAATTCCAGGAAATCTGGGATAAAACAAGACTAAATAGACCTGAATCAGTGCCACCTGGAAAACAGGAATTCAAAGGCAAGAGTATAATACCTGGAATCCAAACGACTGGCATTCAAGCATTCGAATTTGAGCAAATAAGAATATTGAATTCAAAGACATTTTTCTGTCATTTAGTAAATGCAACTGATCTGTGCACCACAGTTTACTCGGAACTAATTTTGAAAAGGCAGAAAGGCAAATGATGAAAAATTATCAAGAATCACTGAGATTTAGGAAGGGGCTCAGATTCTTTACAATAAAAGGGCGTCAGAAGATAATAATAGGGAAATAAAATTAAGAGCTGAAGAATAATGAAAGGAGGAAAATTACAAAGATTCTTCCATTTTACTGATTAAAAAATACAAGCAAACTCATGCTGGTAGAAAGGTGGGATATGATGGAAAAAATTGAAAATAAAGTGTAGAAATCTGTAAGGTAGATACAGCAGAACTCAAGAAATTGGGGTGTGTAGAAGGGAATATAAGTATAGAAAAAACAGTAAATAGATTTTTTAAAAGTTAAGAATGAACAAGACACTAAAGAATGCAAAAAACCAAAAATAAAAGAAGTCAGACAAGAAGAACAGAAATCATTGAAAAATAAATTCTACAAAAATGTCAACATAGCTGGCACCGTTGTCTCTGATATTCATTTGGCAGGTAGAATGCCTGGCAGCATTTTGCAACTCTTATTAACCCCCACCCCCTCATCCCTACTCCTCCACCTCCTCCCCCTCCTCTTCTTGTCTCTCCCCCTCCTCTTCATGTCTCTCCTCCCCTTTGACTTTGACTGTGACCTTTTGTGAGGTTAATAATTATACCCAAGTTCGGGTGATGTGTGCATGACTCTACCTTGGAAATGAAATTCGAAAATCGTTAAGTGGCGATTTTTATTTCTCGCGGTATTATTTTTTTTTATCATTATTGGTCTTTGTCTTCTGGAACAAGTTGAAGTTATTTATGGATGCTACATAAATAGAGCTCGTTTTCTCGTAGTGATTTCATCATGAGTTTAGAGTTGATGGTATTGATGATGGTATTGGCGATGGTTGTGATAATAATAATAATAATAATAATAATAATAATAATAATAATAATAATAATAAATCTATCAGTGCACAATAAGAACCTTATGTTGATTCGAATCTCGGTAACACGAGGGCTAATCATGTTGATAGTTGAAACCAATCTTATTCTTGTGAAATTAAATTTTTTTTTCATTTTCTATTCCCTTATATTTATATTTATTTATTTATCACCTTTTCCTATAAGTTTTCTCTCTCTCCCGGCTGATCTCTCTCGGAACCCTCTTGGGTTTATAGTCTGTTCACTGTCCAAAAGTGTTTTTAGCTGAAGATTTAAAGAAAGAAATAAATGAAAGAATTGCTGCAAGAAAAGGGGAAAGGTCAATTTTCACTGTGTCCTTTGGCGAATCAGTCTTTTAAATAGTTCTTTTGACAACTTCCTTTATTTCTTGCGATTCCTTACGCTTGCGTTTCCGTGGGGGGCTAGTGCCGTCAGTGCACCTCATGCGGTGCACTGTAGGCATTATTGAAGGTTCTTTCCAGCGTCTCTTCGGCCCCTAGCTGCAACCCCTTTCATTCCTTTTACTGTACCTCCATTCATATTCTCTCTTCCACTTTACTTTCCCTCTCTCCTAACAATTGATTTATAGTGCAACTGCTTTGAGGTTTTCCTTCTGTTACTTGACCTTTCAAACCTTTTTACTGTCAATTTTCGTTTCAGCACTGAGCAATCTCATAGGTCCCAGCGTTTGGCCGTTGGCCTAAAGTTAAGTATACCCTAGTTTTACCAGACCACTGAGCTGATTATCAGCTCTCCTAGGGCTGGCCCGAAGGATTAGACTTATTTCACGTGGCTAAGAACCAACTGGTTACTTAGCAACGGACCTACAGCCATTGTGGAATCCGAACCACATTATAGCGAGAAATGAATTTCTATCACCAGAAATAAATTCCTCCAACTCTTCATTAGCCGGCCGGAGAGTCGAACTCGGGCCTAGCGAGTACTAGGCCACAACCCTACCGACTTTCGCAACGAAGAGCCGGCCGTTGGCCTAAATTCAATATTCTATTCCATTCAGTTCTTTGCGCAGGTTTCTTACCATTCCAGCCTCTGGCTTTCAAGACATTATCCAGTTAGGCTACGTCATGTCTTCATGACATCCATTCTTTTCTAGTTCAGTATTCCAGATTCGTTATGGATGTTGTATAAAATGCATCACAACGACAAACATCCTCTGCACTCTTCTTTGCCTGACTTAGCTGTTTTTTGGTCGCAACACTATGCAGGCTGCTGATGCAAACTGTCATTTGCTAGTGCCAGGTTTAGTGCTACTCAGTTCGCTAGTTTTATTTTAACTCCAACTAAAATGTGGAATAGTTTGCCTAGTGCAGTAAGTTCCTCGTTGGATGAGTTGGTAGAGTTGTCGGCTAGCACTCTGCTAGGCCCGAGTTCGAGTCTCCGGCCGGCCAATGAAGAATTAGAGGAATTTATTTCTGGTGATAGAAATTCATTTCTCGGTATAATGTGGTTCGGATTCCACAATAAGCTGTAGGTCCCGTTGCTAGGTAACCAACTGGTTCTTAGCCACGTAAAATAAGTCTAGTCCTTCGGGCCAGCCCTAGGAGAGCTGTTAATCAACTCAGTGGTCTGGTTAAACTAAGTTATACTTAACTTGTGGAATCTTCTGACCTCCAAATGTTTAAACGAGGAGCGAATTCATTCCTGCTTTCTGCTGATGTCTCCTGTATTCAGGTGTGTCGCTCTTTTTTCTGTTCCGTCTTATTTACTTATTTATAACTTTTTCCAATAATTTATCTTTCTCTGCAGGCTGATTTCCCTTTGGAGCCCTCTTGGGCTTAGGGTCTGTTGACCATAAGGGTATTCGGCAGGAGGTTTATAGAAAGAAAGGAAAGCAAGAATCCATTTTTCAGCACGTCATGATGAAAATAGTGCCCGTATTTCATCAAACTAAATTGAGACTCTACAGGATAGTTTTGGCATTTGTTAAGTTTTCCGAAGGGCAAATTTTTGTTCCTTGTGAAGATACTATGAAGCCTTTGGGCAGATCGATACTATTTTCTGTTTTTAGCAGATAGTTTAGTATCTGGGATTATTATAAGTTCAGTATAATAATTAACAGTAATTAATAATATTAAATTTTATATTTAACAATATTAACAATATTTATCATTCTTACCCATTCAGTATTTAAGACAGTAAAATTAAGTTCTTTTGTAAACGTACAAAATGTAATTGTGAAAACAGCAGACATTTAAACATAGCTAACTATGAGCGCTTACTGCCAAGTTTTGTTAGAAGGTAATGGTTTCTGATTGAGATTTTCGATACTTAAAACGAACTCAGTATTATTTCCAATACTGATTTGTATTCAGAGAATACTAAAATCTCTATTAAGCTTTGAACCACCCACCCTGCCCCCTCTAAAAGAAAAATTTACTTTCTTTATTTCATGTTCTCTTACTTAATATCTAGGCCTTTTTCCTAAAACTATTTCTAATGAAAAGATTGTCAGGTTATAAGTTCCAAGGAGGAGGTTAGTGCGCTAGTTTCAAAAGCTCTTGTTATACCAACAGTAAGAGCAATGCGATAATGATTGAGAATTACAGGAAACGGTTGGAGTATGCTTTTGAAACATTTCAGATTAGGAAAAAGGACCAGAAAATACAAGAACATATCCGCTGAGGAATAATAGGCGGAAAGCTCTAGTTCCAGTAGCCTTTCTTATTTCCAAGATTCTCTAGATTACTGAGTAGAATCCTAAGACTAAAATGGCAGAAGGCTTAGCTTTTTAATAAGATGCCAAACAAAGTGTATTTTTTCTTGTAATACTATTAAGTTAAGAGCGACCATTTTACTGCATCAATATGCAGTAAATGTGACTCGCTGTCGAACTTCTCAGTTCCAGAGGTCCTTTATCCCTCACACCGTTGGGTTGTGGAACAGACTCCCTGAGGAAGTTGTGCAACTGGAACCTCAAAAGTTCAAGCGAAGATGCAATGCATCACTACCCTAAATCAATTCTAGTATTCTACTTACATTTTTATCTATTTATTTATTAATTTGTTAAATAATTTTTTCCTTATCTAATGATAATACAGAATGATAATATACAGAATTAAGCCATTTTTCACTTCTTCACTTACTAATTGGCATCTCTTTTGAATTATGCTAATGAAATTTGTTTTAGGTATCATAGACATCCCTTGGGAAATTGCGTCAGGTACAGGCGTATTAATCATAGCATGAAGTACTCCAACTATCAGTATCTTGATTCCTTTTTAATGTACCGAAGACAGAGTCTTGAGTTCTCTGTGTGTGAAGCCCCGTAGGAGGACACTGCCGTCAGTGCACCTCACGTGGTGCTCCGTAGGCATTACTTAATGTTCTTTGCAGCGTCCCTTCGGCCCCTAGCTGCAACCTCTTTCATTCCTGTTACTGTACCTCCATTCATATTCTCTTTCTTCCATCTTACGCTTCACCCTCTCCTGACAGTTGATTCCTAGTGCAGCTGCGAGGTTTTCCTCCTGTTACACTTTTCAGATCTTCTTAGTGTCAAATTCCTTTTCAGCGCTGATTGACCTCACAGGCTCCAGTGCTTGACCTTTGGCCTAAATTCTATATTCTGTTGTTCTGTGTCTGAAAAGGCGTAGAATCAATCCACTTCTTAACAGCTCGTACTTCGGTTCGCTGAAATATGTAATAAATATCCGTTAAATCCAGCTTTCATCCTTCATTTAATTATTATTATCATTCAGAACATGAACTTTGTTCGTATGGAACAAGCCCACAGTGGCCATCGATCTGAAATTCAAACTTCCAAAGGATATGGTGTTCATCAGAGACAATTAACAGAAAGTAATGGGAAATACAGAAAGAAGAGCTCAATTATAAGATAAGGAAAAAATTATTTAACAAATTAATAAATAAATAGATAAAAATGTAAGTAGAATGCTAGAATTGATTTAGGGTAGTGATGCATTGCATCTTCGCTTGAACTTTTGAGGTTCCAGTTGCACAACTTCCTCAGGGAGGCTGTTCCACAGTCCAACGGTGTGAGGAATAAAGGACCTCTGGAACTGAGAAGTTCGAAAGCGAGTCACATTTACTGCATATTGATGCAGTAAAATGGTCGCTCTTAACTTAATAGTATTACAAGAAAAAATACACTTTGTTTGGCATCTTATTGTACAGCTAAGCTTTCTGCTATTTTGGTCTTGGGATTCTACTGAGTAATCTAGAGAGTCTTGGAAATAAGAAAGGCTACTGGAACTAGAGCTTTCCGTCTATTATTCCTCAGCGGATATGTTCTTGTATTTTCTGGTCCTTTTTCCTAATGTGAAATGTTTCAAAAGCATACTCCAACCGTTTCCTGTAGCCCTCTCAATCATTATCGCATTGCTCTTACTGTTGGTATAACAAGAGTTTTTGAAACTACGCGCACTAACCTCCCCCTTGGAACTTATAACCTGACAATCATTTCATTAGAAATAGTTTTAGGAAAAAGGCCTAGATGTTAAGTAAGAGAACATTAAATAAAGTAAATTTTTCTTTTTTCGGTGGGGGTACAGGGTGGGTGGTTCAAAGCTTAATAGAGATTTTAGTTTTCTCTGAATCCAAATCAGTTGTAGACTAGATGAGTATGAAAATGGAAAACAGGAAACTCGCTTTCATTTACAAACAAACTATAAAAGTAGGTACCATTGCTTCTGTGACACCTCTGGATTCTTACGGTAGAGTGAATACCCTATGAATGGGATTGGGAATGAGAGAGAGAGAGAGAGAGAGAGAGAGAGAGAGAGAGAGAGAGGTGGATGAGGAGATAACGATTGTCAATGAACGTGGTTTGACCAAGAGAGATATGGTGTGGACATTTGTTTGAACAGGTGTAACAAAATGAACCTATGGAGCAAAATCTCAGCTAAAATGGTAAGAAGACGAATATCACACCTCTAGTTTTGATCGTTTGATCTGGAACATAGACCTGAATCACGCGGGAGAGCAAATAAATAATATGTTCTCATTAAGAAGATTTGTAGAGTGATATGCATGAATAACAACTCATTGTAATTTGAGAATAAAAGAGAAGGCCCTGTGAGTATGATCGAGATAAGAATGGGATAAAGATATTCATTTAAATAGTGAATAAAGTATGAAGGATGCAATCAGGACGAAAATGAAGGATTATATGTTGTCTTGAAAGGGGATCTCCTCGACGTATTTAGTGTCATTTTGAGTCAAGATTTAGAGAGGAAACATGTTTTTTATTATGACGAGAATTAAAAATGAAAAAAATACTGTTGTCACTTTTCGAAAAGGAAATGAAATGATAAAAGGGGCAAAAATGCTTTTAATATTTTGACTTCAAATGAAGGTTATAAACCCCGGGAATTACTTCGTTAAAATAGCTCAAAAATAATAAAAGGAAACTCAAAGATATTTTAAAGTTTGCTTTAGATTTTGAGTATCTCCACAAACTGGACAAAGATAAGACAGGTGTTCATTACTAAACCGAAACTCTAACTGGGTAACGTAGGATTTATAATGACTGGAAAAAATGTATTACGTGTAAAAATGCAGCCAGTAATATGAAATAGACTTTGAAAACATTAGTAAACAAATAAAAACAGTAACTTTCAGGAAAAAATCTATTTTAGATGAAGCTGGTCCGATTTTGCCTCATCTCCTGATATTTTGAGCAACCAACAAGATTTGTAAGACTGAATGCACAAGCAATCAACGAAAAGAACAAACACGTCTGCCTGCATTCTTTGTCTATTTCCCGTATTCTATTCCGCTTTCGTATACGCGCACTATTTATCTCTGTATTTCTTTTCAAAGTATTTTATAAGCACAAGACTTCAGATTAAGGGTACAATAATACGATATATATGTCAGCACTTCAGTCAACGCTCTGATAACGATAATTATAGAAAATATATGATGATTTTTCATCTTTTGTTCCTCACTGGTTGGTGATAAATGTTTTTGCTGTTGTATGATCCAGTTGAAACTTTGCGAACGTTATTTTACTACCATTCTTAATGCATTACTACCCTATGACAATTCACCTTGTACTCATGTATTTCTTTTTTTTTGTGTGTATTTCTTATTACCTTCTGTAATTTCTTTCAAATGAACACCGTATTGTTTGGAAACTTGAACTTCAAATCAATGGCCTCTGTAGGCTTGTTCCATATGAGTAGGGTTCTCTTCTGAACAACAACATAGCAATAATAATGATAATTCCGCAGTTGTTCATGTACTTCATGATTCGTTAATACACCAAGGGAACCAACAGGTTGAACCAACAAATTTAAACCACTGTTTCAATATCCTCTGCAGGGTTCTTGGCACTCTTTAGAGTTCATTACAGCTCTGAATCAATTCCCAGGGTATGTTGCTTATTCCCCAGCATTTGATTGCTCTCCAAGATAGTTACAGGAGTTTATAGCTCTTCGTTGGGTGAGTCGGTAGGGGTGTGGACTGGCACTCGCCAGGCAGGAGTTCGATTCCCCGGCCGGCTGATAAAGAATTAAAGGAATTTAATTCTGGTGATAGAAATTCATTTCTCGTCATAATGTGGTTCGGATTCCACAATAAGCTGTAGGTCCGGTTCTTAGCCACGTAAAAATAAGTCTAATCCTTCGGGCCAGCCCTAGGAGAGCTGTTAACCAGCTCAGTGGTCTGGTTAAACTAAGATATACTTAACTTAACCAATTGGTTCTTAGCCACGTATAATAAGTCTAATCCTTCGGGCCAGCCCTAGGAGAGCTGTTAATCAGCTCAGTGGTCTGGTAAAACTAAGGTATACTTAACTTTTTACTGGAGTTTATTGATCAACTGATAAACAAACTTCATAAATAAATTGATAAATAAATTGCAGCTTATTTTCATAGTTGTCAGGCATTCACGCATCAGCTGGAAACATTATTGCTTTAGAAAAACAAACAATGAAATGAAAAGTCGAAACAAAAACAAAGCAAGCCTTAAGAAATGTCTCAACCTGAATTTTAGTTTACAATTCGAAGTCAGGCTTTACCATACAGCATATGGGCTAAGTAATAATGGACTTACTTGCTTACACTATTCATTTTGAGTGATTGCCTGCTTTGTTTATTTTCTGCAAGTCTCTGGGAACATCATCTCTCGAGATAATGACTTGCACTTCACAGGAACGGCGGAAAGTCCATTAAGATTCTGTTGACTCGATCAACTTGCAAACGTCCGTGGTGTTGTGAAGATCAGAGGCACATGTGACTGGTGGCATTAAGGTCGAAATGGTCCTTAAATCCTGTTGGATTATCTATTTTATGGGCATAAGCCATGAACTGTTTGTTTATGGTTCATGGCAACTGGACTTCTTCCTGCTTCGCCATTTCATTTCAAATAATTTTCATTTTTTAATCTCTGTGTTTCTCAACTTGTACATGGGGTTCCTATTTCTTATGAAATAATTTTCGTTTTTTAATCTGTTTCTCAACTCTTACATGGGTTTGCCATTTCATTGACATAATTTTTATTTTTTAATCTCTGTTTCTCATATACTTGCAGCAGCCCGTAGCGATCTGATGCAAGTGGCAATAGGTCCCATAGAAGCTTTGAAGCCAAAAAGTAAATGTGAGTAACAAAATTTCACTTATTTTAAAGAGAATAAAACTTTGATTTTTCGAAGATAATCGTGTATCAAGAGAAGACTTCACAGCGATGAAGTGTTTCTGAAATTACTCGAATTTCAGTTTTCGGGTTCAAGAAAAAGGGAGAATAATTTTCCCTTTTACTTGAACCAGAAAAATGAAATCAGAGTCATTTCAGAAATACTTCATCTCTCTGAAGTCTTAGATGTTATTCGTGATCTCTGATAAATAGATAATTATTGATACAGTAAGTTAGGGGTATACATGGTCAAAGTGTTAAGAATTAGAATTACAGATAAACGTATAAATACATAGCTTGGTAAACTCTGAGTTACAAACAGTAATAATAATAATGATAATAATAATAATAATAACAATACTCATAATAATAGTCTGATTTATCTTTTTCATTCTTCATATCCAACATTACTATCATACTAAGATGTATACACACACACACATATATATATATATTATATATACTAGCTGACCAACCCGGCGCTGCCCGGGAAAACTCTTAATGACAGTATACAGGTAGGGGGAGAGAAGGGGAAGGAGAGGGAAGGGAGAGCGGAGGGGAAGGGTGAAGGGGAGGGGAAAGGGAAGGGGAGGGGAGGAGGAGGAAGGAAATGGGAGGGGGAGGGAAGGGAAAAGAAAAGAAGGGAAGAGGGTAAGGAAATCAGGAGGGGAAGGGAAAAGGGAAGTTACACCTCTATCAGAAGAAAATAAAAAGCAACTCCACAGAACAAAGACAATAAATAAAAAAAATTGTATTTCTGCAATTTGCACTCGTGCAACAACAGTGAAGTGAAGTACTGTTGCCAAAACACCCCATAAACCTCATTTAAACCGAATTTATAACGATATATGGTATCGTAATGCTACGAAGTAGTCGCTATAACGAATTCCGAAGTAAAACAAAGAAGGAACGATGGAATAATGAGAAAATTCGCACTTGAACTAATAAAGAAAAAGGATACTGTCATCATACATCTTGCACGTTGTGTTGAGCTAGCCGCTACTGCACATGCGCGAATGAGGAAGACAACTATTTAGGGAGAAAATCTTTGGACCTCCTGGTGTGGGTTCATTGCTTTATAGCTAAGAAATATGTTTTGCAACGAAGCCAAAAAAATTTAATTTAATATCAATAATGATCATAAATTATGATCAAAATTCATGTAAATTCTGAACAAAAATTGATGTTATAGGGGATTTGGATATATTGTTGTAGGTTAACCATACGTCTGACAGAGCATGGAATAAAAGGTGGGACGTCAGGAGAAAAATGAGGATTAACCCAGTAACACTGAAGGAAAAGGTGACGTAAAAACGAAATTTAATTTTTTTTTGTCTGTGTTTGTATGTCTGTCACGGGGTAGGGGTTTGAGTTTGAGATAAACCCCTTTTTGGAGTGACAAAGAGGCCGTGTCGAAAATTTTTTCTGGCTCTGTCAGTCGGTTCGGATTTCCAAAGTGGACGAACAAATATACAAACATTCACTTTTATATAGATATATATATTATGTGTGTGTATAAATATACAGTATTATATATATATATAATATATATATGAATTATATATGAATATATGTATATATATATGTATATACATATATATATATACTGTATATATATACATATATATACACAGTATATATATGTATTTATGTATATATATAAATAAATAGGTTAACACCTCTAGAATTTTCCTGAGATAAAAATTTATTTTCGCCATTTTCTTTATCAAAGACATATAAATCTCTCTGGGATAGTAATATTACTCCTTAGTAATATTCTTTATATAATGAAAACTGGGATTTTACTTTTGCCGTCGTCCAGTTCGGGGCAAGCTTCTCACCACTACCCTTTATAAAAAGGAAATAGATGGAACGGTACCTTGGTCGTTATGGACAGGACTTGGTGTCCCGGTTCTCTCTTTATATTAACGTCCTTTCTGACGGGTATGAGTATTCTTATTGCACAACTACATGGGCTATCATAATAATGTTGATGAATTTCAAAAGATTTACATAATCTTCAGCTAAATAAGAGAGGGCTTTGAAAATAAATAATAAACCTTATTTTCTTCGTGTAAGGGGCAGTGGGGGAACATAAGGCCTGAGAACCAGCAGTGAAAGAACTTCCAAGGTAATTAAAAGCTTAGCTTTACGAATTTTCGTGTTCAAATCATGAGGTTTCTAAACGTGCACTCATCTGATATTAAGAAATTAACATATATATATACTATATATATATATATATATATATATATATATATATATTATATATATATATATATATATATTTTATATATGATATATATATATTTATATATATATAAATATATATATTTATATATATACAATATATATATATTATATATATACATTTATATATGTATGTATATATTTATGTATATATTAATATATATATATATGTATATATAATTTATATATAAATATATACATATATATATATATATATATATATATATATATATATATATATATATATAAATACAGAATCATTTCTTAATCACTGTATTCTCATAAACATACATACCTGGCCTCCTTCTGACTGAATCCGACAAAATATAAAGGTATTTAATTGCAATCGAACATAAAGTTATATGTCTATCTATCTAGCTATCTATCTATCTATCTATTTATCTATCTGTCTATCTATTCATAGCCTATATGAATTATATTGTGCATATTATATATGTGTATATCTATATATATATATTTATATATAATTGTAGTTGATAAATCTACAGACGCCCGCACCTACCAACACCCACACTCACTCACACCCACACGTACACATTATACGTTTATATGTTTGCATGTATGTGCGCGCGCGCATGCAGTCCGTAGCAAAAAAAAATATAAAGGAAAAAAAGCGCAAGACGGAGGGAGCGCCAACGAAATATCCCTCTTAATTATCCCTTCGAAAGTTTAATCCTCAATATTTTCTTCAGGCTTTGAGAGAAGCAGAAATTATGAGGAATTTTCTACGATGCAATCATAAGCTCTCATTAACCCGCTTTGTTCTTACCTCCTACCTCCTATCTCCTTCCTCTCTCCTGTCCCTCCCTACCTTCTCCCTCCCTCTCTCTCCCTGCCTCCCTCCTGCCTGTTATTAAATGGTTCTTCATAATTGGACCAGCGTCAATCATTATCGGATAAGCATGAATCATACACAGTATATACGTGCGCTGGCCAGGCCGGACTTGTTGCCAAAGAGCGTCTCTCTCTAGTTTTCTGTGATTAAACTTCAGCCCCTTAAATATTCCTTCCTCCATTTTGTTGCACAGGAACAAAGGGCGTTGCATAAGATGGCTCGCTCGCCAGAGACGCTTTGGACAGCATCATCCTTCAGGTACCTGAAGCAGGTGTATCCTGTCTCTCAGAGTGTTGTCGCCGTAGATGACCTTATTCATCCCCCAATAAATTCCGTCGCGTCTTAGATCAAAGCAAAGTTAGGGAGGTTATAATTCTTCTCTCTCTCTCTCTCTCTCTCTCTCTCTCTCTCTCTCTCTCTCCCTAAAAAAGCAATGCAGTTTCTTATAGGCGCGCCCCTCAAGGTGTGTCTTGTAGTTGTAAGTTCTTTTCGTTTTTTTGAAGGGGGGGGGACGGCTTGATCGTTTGCGTGTGTGTGCGTGTTTGCTTCTAGTAATCGTCTGTAACAGAGAGTTTTAATTGTTGGAAATCTCCGGACAATAAAGGCATTTGATTTTAACGATGCCAGTAGTTGAAATCGGTTGATGTTGATAAACACCTAAGATTCTTCAGTGACAATTTAATAGCCAGATGCTAACCTTCCTCTTTTCTGTACGAGCCTGTCATTACTATTTGTGAATTCCCAACAAATATATACTAATTATTTTGTATTATTTTGTATTAATAATCACATGCATGCAAACTTTCTATTCGGCTTGAAGTCGAAATCTTTGCCATGAAGACTTATGTCAACTCAAAAGTTTTCTGACTGAGATTACCTA
The DNA here is from genome assembly GCF_040412425.1 of Macrobrachium rosenbergii. Lineage (NCBI taxonomy): Eukaryota > Metazoa > Arthropoda > Malacostraca > Decapoda > Palaemonidae > Macrobrachium > Macrobrachium rosenbergii. The sequence goes on from NC_089795.1 coordinate 51,376,173, forward strand.
ATCCCTCAGTCGAGTTTGAAATCCGAATAGTTGATAAACGACTCTGCTAACCTCTGTAGAGATATTATGAAATGTTTGTGTAGATGGGTCTTGTGTTTCTCAAATTAGCGCGAGATAATCGTTATTGAGAATCACTACTGAGAATCACTACTAAATTGTTCCATTCAAAGGAGCAACCATTTGAAGGTATCCATTTTCGAAGTCCCTTGGAATAAGAAACTTCTCGTGCAACGCTGCCCAACTTTTTCTTGATCTGTAATAAACCAAGACTCTCTCTTCTGCGTTGGTTGATGAACGTTTTCACAAGATACAATCAAAGGGAACTAATTGTATCTGCCAGACTTGTTCGAATTTGATTCATTTTAAGAGAGAAGAAGAAGAAGAAGAAGAAGAAGAAGAAGAAGAAGAAGAAGAAGAAGAAGAAGAAGAAGAAGATCTATGTTAAATCCTATGATCTGATATTGTTACAAGGCTCAGTATCATTTTTGTATTTTGTCATGAGAACGATCTTCAAGACTATAACACCGAGGACACCAAATCCTTTGGGGGGGTTTAACCATCTCATATCCATATTTATATATATATATATATATATATATATATATATATATATATATATATATATATATATATATAAATGGGTGTATGTATGTGTGTGTGTTTATGTATGTATATATGTTTGTATGTTCCTGCATAACTCTGAAACACATTACAATTTCAACCAAACTTGGTATACATATGACTTACTGTCTGGAAAGGAATACTGTGGGGGTAAGACATCACTAGCACCAAGGGCACCAAAGGGGGTTGGGGTGGAAAGGGCTTCCCTAAATCGGGGCTGGTTCTGCCTGTAGACTTAGTAACTAAATAAACTGTGTGGGTTTATCATACCTAATTTCAGTATACATGTGACTTACTATCTAGTAAAGATTACTGTGGGGGCGGGGTAAGACATCACTGGCACCAAAGGGGGCGAGAAGGGGTGGGAAGGGGGTGACATGTGAAAATAACCGAAAACTACAGATATTAGTGTCTAATCCATAGTTTTCGAGGTCGCTGAGATGAGTAGTGATACTCCCGATGCCCTTTAAGTCCAAGTTCAGCCCCGAAAGGAAGTGGAGTTGAGAAGGGGCAAAAGGTAAAATGTCAAAAATAACAGATATTAGTGTCTAATCCATAGTTTTCGAGGTCGCTGAGATGAGTAGTGACACTCTTTTAAGTCCAAGTTCAGCCCCGATAGGAATGGGAGCTGAGAAGTGGTGACGTATAAAATGTCAAAAATGCCGGGCAATATAATTGAAGCAACTATCTTAGTGAGAAAGGGAGAGAGTGAGAGGGAGGGAGAGGAAGTTAGAGAGAGAGTAGAGGGGTGTTAGGGGAGGAGAGAGAGAGAGAGAGAGAGAGAGAGAGAGAGAGAGAGAGAGAGAGAGAGAGAGAGAGAGAAAGTTTATCGGTTGTCATTCATAGTTTTTCAGGGCAGCACCGGGTTGGTCAGCTAGTAACTAAATAAAATGGCTATGGAATAAACAGAGGAACATTAACGGCCCCCAGATTGTTGTCAGATTGAAGGAGTGTCAGTATTCGCGAAAGACTATAAAATGTGTACAATAAAAACCCATCGATTACAATAATCACCCATCAGAAGCAGAGGTTTCAGACTAGCAACTTTCTCGGTTGCAGACTCTGACAATGAGTAACGTATTCTTAACCACAGCAATATAGATATTTTAGAAATCATTCTTCATTCTAAGACCTAGTGGTACATTACGTGAAATATTACTATTGTCTATGATGCACGAGGATATCAATATTGAATGTCTTTAAAATAAGATTGCCTGCCTGAGAGTGCTCATTCTACAGATATTCATATTTTTACTAACGTGGTTAAATTTCTTTAAAAAAAATTATTGGAAATGTTCGCAACCGTTTCATTCACTTAACACGAAAACAAAAGTTTATTGTGGATTTAATTTAATGGAATCTTTTACTTTTATTGAAGCAGACCAGTGGGACGGCAACTCGAACCGCAAAGAGATTTCGAAATCTTACCAATAGCCTACGAGAACGGAAGTATCCGAAAATTACGCAGCCCTATTATTACTGATAAATTGTTTCCTCTTTGGAGATAACACTGTGTTTGCTTCCATGATTATTTTAGCTCTTTGATTTTAAATCATTCTTAAATCTCGTGGGTTTGTATTATCTCTTGGTTCTAATATCTTTTAACTTTTAAATTTCAATATATTTGATAGATCAGAATCTGAACGCGGTTTTTTCTTTGTCGGTGAGACTGAGATGAAACTAGTAAAAAATGCGCCGAAGTTTCTTCGGCGCAAAGAATTTTATGTACAGCCGCTACAGCGTATAGTAAGGCCACCGAAAATTAATCTCTCTTTCGTTGGTCTCGGTATGATGCTGTATAAGCCACGGCCCATGAAACTTTAACCACCGCCCGGTGGTGGCCTGTCCTATATCGTTGCCAGAAGCACGATCATGGCTAACTTTAACCTTAAATAAAATAAAACTACTGAGGCTAGAGGGCTGCAATTTGGTATGTTTGATGATTGGAGGATGGATGATCAACATACCACTTTGCAGCCCTCTAGCCTCAGTAGTTTTTAAAAGATCTGAGGGCGGACAGAAAAAGTGCCGACAGAAAAAAGTGCGGATGGACAGACAAAGCCGGCGCAATAGTTTTCTTTTACAGAAAATTAAAACTGATGTATGTTCCGTGTTTCTGGTATGCTCAGGATTTCAGCCCCCCTCCCCCTCCTATTTTTGAAGTACTATGCAACCGGAAACATTCTCAGGCACAAGATTCTTGCTGAAATAACGAACATTTAGCTATAAAATAAATCTTGCATACGATAACAAGGCAAGAAATCATTTAGAGACTTCCATTTGAATCACAGTTACCAATATTAAACTAAGAAAAACACTAAATTGAGCAGTATTGTTGATATTTTGGAGATGTAGGACATTGGTAGCCTTCAGAACAGTTTATATATACAGTATATATATATATATATATATATATATATATAAAAATATGCACAAACATATATGGTTATATATGATATATATATATATATTGTTGTATATTAAGTTTTTATATATATAGTATATATATATATATATATATATATATATATATATATATATATATATATATATATATATAATATATATATATATATATATATATATATATATATATATATATATATATATATATATATATATATATATTTATATCATATATATATGTAATGTGTGCGCTCGTGTGTATAAATGAGAGAAAAAAGGTGTAAATAGAATTTAGGATATTTACCGCACATATCTCTATAAGGAAGCCTTATGAAAAAAAAAACTTAGATTTGATGGAAAACTTAGTGTTTAGGATTTGCGAGAATGTTTGAATTAAGTGAACTATCAAGGGTCATCAAATGCACAGAAGTATTGAAGCAGATATTACAATAAAGTAATTATTCATCAGTTAGACATAAGTTAATTATTAGTTACTTTATTTGTCATCAGGAAGGATAAATAATTGTAACGAGTTATAATGACATGCCACTCATTTATTTTGTCATTTCACGGGCAATAAATTTATCCGGTTGTTTTGTCCGTCATTCCAATGTTTATTAGTTAGTTAGTCACTAAAGTCAGGTGACTCATCTCTGACTAATTGTTGTAAACGTAGGCGTTTCAAGTAAGATAGAACACTGCAGATTTCTTGAAGGAAATAAAAACAAGTAAAAAAATTGACACATCTCTTTACCTGCTTGAGGTTTTTATTTGCACCTCTCTCTCTCTCTCTCTCTCTCTCTCTCTCTCTCTCTCTCTCTCTCTCTCTCTCTCTCTCTCTCTCTCTCTCTCTCTCACACACACACACACACACACACCTAGCCTGATAAGTGTCACAGATAATTTCAGAAGGCAGGAAATACATGTATATGAGTAAGTGAGTAATTAAGGGAATAAGTATTAATGACAAAAACGAAACAGAGTGGAAATTAGGATTATGGAAATTTTGACGAGAGAGAGAGAGAGAGAGAGAGAGAGAGAGAGAGAGAGAGAGAGAGAGAGAGAAGGCATATATATCCAGTGGTCAAAAGGTCAAATAAAAAGCAATAAAAACCTTCCTCAGCGAATCATAATGGTTTACCTGAAATCGTTTCTTCCTCTCCTTTCAGGTATGCAAGATGACACCTGCGGCCTTGATTACAGGTACGGAGATGAAATCCCCCCAAACAGATGCCCCAATTGAAGAGGCAGGACGCCGGAGCAACATCACACAGGTAAGGGGTTACGTGGAGCTGTTGTGGAATGCACTCAGTTTACCTGGCGTCAGTAAGTACTGATTGCATTTCTGACTTTCTTGTTATTAGGAAGAATTGCCGACTGTTTTATATAATCTTGTTTTTTTATTTTACTTTCTTTTTGGCTTGGTATTTTCTATATTAAAAGTGGCGTGATGTTTCGTCAGACGGGAACAGCAAACTGGGAACAAAATTGTAAAGTGGAGCTTTATATGCATATATATATATATATATATATATATATATATATATATATATATATATATATATATATATATATATATATATATATTACGTTACGTATACTTTTAATTTTCGAAAATATTTACATATTTTGTAATACTCTTGTATATATCTATATATATATATATATATATATATATATATATATATATATATATATATATATATATATATATATATATAGTTACAAATATTAAGAAACAAATATCGTTTAATATCTAATTCACGGAGAAAACCGAAGATGGAACAAGAACAAAGAGACAAGAAGAACGAAGACATAGTGAAAAAGTAAGAACACGGAAATAAAGAAAAAGAACGAGAGGAATAAGAACCAGGTACAAAACAAGCAAGAAGGAGAAGGACTCCCTAAAAACATACACAAGAAGAAAGACGCCAAAGGAAACAGCGGTCAAGCTACGAACCGGAAAGCATCTGCGCGCTTGCTCGCCGAAATTGCTGTTGGCCAAATCGGCAGTGGCGGACCCGTGTTTACGAAATTACAATGCAAGGTCCCTGAGACAACAGGTACCTCTGCGATGCCCATTAGGATCTGGGTCCCATCAGGAGAGGGACGAGGAGTCCTTCACGGAAGGATATCTCCGTATCCCTGGCATCCCTGGGCAGAAGGGGATTGCTGGTGCCGAAGCATCCTTCCAGATCCTATGATTTCGTGATTGTTTTCTTCCTCCCGGGATGCGAAAGGTGCCACAGGAAATGGAAACAAAAAACCGAAGGTTGTGGCAGAAAACGGAAGATTGGGATTGGATGGCAGATGTGAAATTATGATGATTGGTAGATCTGTATCTTTTTCTCGGTCCTGATAAACGAAAAGCGAATTAGGTTTAGGTCAGCGTGAACGGTATGTTCTGCTTTCATGATGACTTCATTGAAGAGAAATATGCTTTAGTATGGGGAATCCTTTTTGCCTAATTTTAGAAAATTTATAAAAAAACTCGTCTGTTCATTAAACCCTAAAATTAATATGGTTATATACGTAGTCGATATCGTTCAGTTATGGAATAATAAATTGAGAGATAGTGACATATTTCAATTAGAGTAAAATGCGACAAACCAAACCATTTAATTCAAATTGAATTTTCACGAATACGTGCATTCGCCGGGTAATAAAACTATACCCTCTCTCTCTCTCTCTCTCTCTCTAAATGGCATCACCATCATCTTTCTCTTTGCAGCATCACCAGCCATTCATCTCACCCACTTCCTCCCCAATGGAGCGGAAGATCTTCTCTCCCTCACCTCAAGTGGCATCAGCATCCTTCCGGGAGACGTAACCCGGAGGAGCAAAACCGACTGTCCATCACCTTCTTCTCCCCTATTAGAGTCTCGTAAACGTCATGTTAAGTTCTCTCGCACATCCCCTGGACCGCCTAGTTTACCTTCTCGAACGGTGATCTCCAGAGACATCTTTTGGATCGTTAACCACTCGGAGGAAATCGACGAGAATTGCAGGTCCTTGTCTTAGGTGTGAAAGTCTGATGGCTTGAAGGACTCGTCAAGAAGAAGAAGAAGAAGAAGGGCTCGTTTGCAGCGTTTGGGGAAGTCATGGTTGTTAGGAGATCCCATGGGATCCCATGGCTAGGCCTAGTTTTCTTGGCCGTTTTTCCTCTGCATGATTAGAGTTTCTAGAAACCTGCTTATTTACCTCTGCTTTGAAATATCCTTTGTAATGCTTCAATCTCGTATTTGAAGGGTTTGAAGTATTCTTTGTCATGCTTCAATCTCGTCTCTGAAGGGTTTGAAGTATTCCTTGTCATGCTTCAATCTCGTCTCTGAAGGGTTTGAAGTATTCTTTGTCATCCTCCAATCTCCTCTCTGAAGGGTTTGAAATATTCTTTGTAATGCTTCCATCTCGTCTTTGAAGGGGTTGAAGTGTTCTTTGTAATGCTTCAGTGTCTTCTTTGGAGATGCTGGTAGCTTGAGACAAGTAGGCAAAGGCTCAAACAGACGCAAACGCACAGAAACACTTGCACAAACTCACGAACATAGTCCTCAAAGTTACTCAAGATGGACTGTGAAATTGGTAACCACAAGAAGCACTACAGACCTAGTCGCTGATGGCTTGTGACAGCATTCCATCCTGTCCTAAGCCTGAAGACTTGCAGGCGAAGACTTATTAATCCTTTGAGAAAAAGGATATTATCCTTGACTGGCTAGAAACCTCTTAACTTCTTCCAACTGGAGTGAAACAGATGGAAGCAGTTTCATTAGAACTAGCAGCTTTTAAAGGGGCATTCATAATTTTGAGTAGGCAGTGTTTAGAAGAAAAAGCTTCATTGTTTTGATGCTTAGTAAGGAAATAGTGACAGGGAAGGACAAGAAGGAATTGAAGGGAAAAGAGAAAAAGAGAAATCATGTCTGTTGGGACAGAGATGAATGACAGCAAAGATGTTGTGTGAAATAGAGCTAAAAGATGTTGGTAAGAACACGATGTGTCTCATCTTCACATCAGTAAAAAGAAATGGACGTTTGAACAAGACTTCTGATGGAATGTCAGCAATTGCTTAGATTAGTTGAGTGGATGGGGGCGGAATTGGGCTTCTTGATGAGAGAGAGAGAGAGAGAGAGAGAGAGAGAGAGAGAGAGAGAGAGAGAGAGAGAGAGAGGCACTAATTTCACAGGAGTGATGTTCTTAAGTGCATCTGGGAAGGTCTCTCATAGTCTACCGTCTATAAACATAATAAGCCTAATCTCAAAAGGAGACAAGAACAGCATAAATACGAAACATGAAAACTTGAGTGCTCTCATATCGGACGAAATTCCCTCTAGAATCAGTCTTAGTAATAAAAAAAATGATTTAAATTTCAAGCAATGATCTGGCCTCATTTGAAAACAATAAATATATACGCGTCAATGTGCTGGGCTTTTGAAATTAAAGTGATTATGACATTAATTATAAGTAGCGGTTATCGTGTTTATCAAAGATAATGACGAATGCGGAAATTAGGAAATTTAAGCTGCAAGAAAAACAGAAACTATCGATAAACAATTTTGGTGCAGGCTCAGATAAAAGCTTTTACTGAAAAACTTATACAAATCGAGATAGTCGAGTAGTTTAGATGTAGTAGCTATCTATCTATCTATCTATCTATCTATCTATCTATCTATCTATATATCTATCTATCTGTATCTATATATATATATATATATATGATAGATATATATTATATATATATATAAAGATTAAAACCAGTACTTGTGCATAAAATATCCTTTTATCCAGTTATGACTACTGGTTTCGGAGCAACTGTCTCCAGCATCAGTTACACCGAAACCGGTAGTCATTACTGAATAAAGGATGTTTTACGTACAAATACTGGTTTTAATTTTTCTGTCAAGAATCCGCTTTTCCACGGGTTAAATCAGTTGCAGATATTAATATATATATATTCACGTCTGGTTTAATGATTCTACGTCATGCTTTGAAGGTTATGGACTTTCATAGTTCGTCCACCTGTAATAATAATAATAATAATAATAATAATAATAATAATAATAATAATAATAATAATAATAATAATAATAATATACCTGGCCCCTTTTGTCATTTACTTTTTAGTAAAAATATATATTTCTCTCTCTCTCTCTCTCTCTCTCTCTCTCTCTCTCTCTCTCTCTCTCTCTCTCTCTCTCTCTCTCTCTCTCTCTCGTTAATCGTACCAAAATTGAAAAATGAGTCTATACTGAACGACCATGCTCCAGCGCCTTGATATATATATGTATATATATATATATATATATATATATATATATATATATATATATATATATATATATATATATATATATAGTGTATATTTATTTGTGTACGTGGGGGGAGGGTATGTATATTTTTACTGTATATAATCAGGTAAGAGGAAAACGTGTTTGAATATCAAGGCGCTGGAGCATGGTCGTTCAGTATAGTTCATTTTCAATTTTGGTATGATTAACGAGAGAGAGAGAGAGAGAGAGAGAGAGAGAGAGAGAGAGAGAGAGAGAGAGAGAGAGAGAGAGAAATAGAAAATTTTACTAAAAAATAAATGACAAAAGGGACCAGGTATATTATTATTATTATTATATTATTATTACAGGTTATTACAGAACGAACTATGAAAGTCCAATAACCTTCAAAGCATGATTACGTAGAATCAATAAACCAGACGTGAATATATATATATATATATATATATATATATATATATATATATATATATATATATATATATATATATATATATATATTATAAGTATATATATTATAATTATTATTAAACATATTATTATTATTATTATTATTATTATTATTATTATTATTATTATTATTATTACAGGTAAACGAACTATGAAAGTCCTGTAACCTTCAAAGCATGATTACGTAGAATCATTAAACCAGACGTGAATAAAGAGAAAACAAAGAGGAATAAAAGAATTACAAACACACAAAATTGAGTAAAAAAAAAATGGTGAAATAATTACAAAGATAGGTAATAAAATGAGACAGAGAAAAGCAACTTTATAATATACATTCACACCAATCAAAGCAAAAGTTTGAGAAGGACATTTCCATAGATGTTTTGTGTTAAAAAATGTCGCTACGTAAATTTTGCCTTAATCCATTGTTGAGGTAATTGTCCAAAGTAGAAGCATTATTTCATATAGCATTTACCCAGTTGCCTTCTCAGGTCTCTTTGTGACCCATTGCAACTCAGATTAGACTCTTAAGGCTGTTAAAAAATGTCCAGAATGTCTGAGGCTTTTATAACTTCGGTATCTGTCTTTCATTTGTGATCACCCATCCTGATAGTGACCAGATCCATTTTTGCTTAATCTTGCTGATAAACAAATCTTCTGCTGTGTCATTCAAAGAGTCACCCGCCCAAGCACTGAACAAAACCAGTTCTTTTCCGTACTCATTCAGTATCGTAGGTAACGTGTCCAGTATACTTTGTAATTAGATGAAAGTGTCTGCCTCTAATCTCCACTGTTGATAAGAAGACTTAAGATCGTATCTGGGCAGCTATTGGTCACCATGAAGCTCAGGAAGTTGAAAGTGTGATTGAGTGAATCACTGAGTGAATAAGTGAGTGAGATTACGTCCAAGTTATGGTTTGTATGCGACGTGGGCCTATCAGAATATATCCAGTGTGGAAGGAATTTGAGACTCGGTCGAACGCTGGTAAATGAAATTGTTATAGGTACAAACGATAATAATAATAATAATAATAATAATAATAATAATGATAATAATAATGCGACATATTGATAGTTTATCTGTTATTGTTATTCTTACTAATAATATTATTACTTATTGGTAGATGACATTATGAGTAATAATAATAATAATAATAATAATGCGGCATATTGATAGTTTATATATTATTGTTATTCATACTAATAATATTATTACTTATTGGTAGATGACATTATGAGTAATAATAATAATAATAATAATGATAATAATAATAATAATAATAGTAATAATGCGACATATCGATAGTTTATCTGTTATTGTTATTCTTACTAATAATATTATTACTTATTGGTAGATGACATTATGAATAATAATAATAATAATAATAATAATAATAATAATAATAATGCGACATACCGATAGTTTATCTGTTATTGTTATTCTTACTAATAATAATATTACTTATTGGTAGATGACGTTATGAGTAATAATAATGATAATAATAATAATAATAATAATAATAATAATAATAATAATAATAATAATAATAATAATAATGCGACATATCGATAGTTTATCTGTTATTGTTATTCTTACTAATAATATTATTACTTATTGGTAGATGACAGTATAAGTAATAATAATAATAACAATAATAATAATAGTTATCGGACAGCGATAGTTGACTTATCGCTATTTATTCTTATCATTATCATCATTACATATTGCACCATCAGCCGAGAGGAATGTCGGCAGACTCTGAATGACCAAACTTCAATCTACCTCGAAATGACTGGTTTTGCCGAATGCTGTGATGACGTAGACAGAAACTGTCGCCAGAATTTCTTCGCATCATTGCTCTAAATCGATTTTTTAATGCCGGTCTCTTTCTCCCTTTTTTTCCTTTTTTCTTCTTTATTTGTCGCGAATGACTTCGAGAACGGAGGCGCGACCTCTGTCTTGTCCCGTGATGCAATTCCGTCGTTTGTCGTCGTAGTCAATTTTTGTCTATTGTTCTCGAGAGCTTTTTTTTTTTCTCTCTCAAATTGACTGTCATTGAGACTTTGTATCTCGTTTTAGTCAGTTTGTGTCGTTTGTTATTGACTTTTTTTGTCGATTTTTTTTTTCTCAAATTGACTGTCTTCTGTTTTTTTTTTTTATTTATTTAATGAGAGGGTTGCATCGATGACTCGGGCCCGTCATGAATTTATGAGATTAATTCCTCGTAAGAAATATTCATTTTATTTTATATTATTTTTTTTCTTTTCATTTCACTAGACCTTCTTCCGCCCTGCTCATTAATTCTCCTTTCCATCCACAACCGCTGCTGCTTTCCTCATCCCTCTGTCTGTGGCTGCCTCCTAGAGAGAGAGAGAGAGAGAGAGAGAGAGAAGGAAGGAGGTTCTACTACTACCCCGACCTTTCAGTCCTTCGACAGCCAATTGAGTCCTGAGCGCTGTAATTCGAGTACCCGAGCGATGCATTGTGGGACCGGTCACTCCCTTTCCCCTTTTCCCTTAATGCTTCGTGCCTGCCAATTACTATTAAATTTTATTGTCAGTTCTCATGATAAGTTGCAGTAAAGGCATTAGTTACTGCAATTATCGTCCTCCTGAACGTCTTTATATGCAAAAGAACAGAAAAAGTGCAATATTCGCCTTATGCAAATACGATGCCATAATTGAGCGTCCAATCCTATATTTTATGGACCAATAAATCATGGGTAAAGGCTCCCTCAATGACAAATAATAGAGGTGTAATTGTTAGAATATTATAGATCGCATTTTAACAATATGCTATTTCCTTGAGTAACGGCTCCCCATCCTTGAGATGTGCAACACTTTATACGCAGCACCGACCAACGAGCAGAGGCAGAAGAAGAAGAAGAGGAAGAAGGAGAAAAAGAAAAAGCAGAAGAAGAAGAGGAAGAAGGGTAACAGCAAGACGTCAGCTTTGCTGTTCACTGTTACTGTCATTACTTCTCCTACTGCTACTGCTACTATTACTCCTACTTCCCCTTCTCCCGCTGCTGACAACAGCACTATTGGTTTTGACGGTGATAATGAGGATGATGATGCTGATAGTGATCTGAATGATGGTGACAGGGCTGGTTTCCCACGAATGCGACGAAAATAATGATATGCAATTTTCGTGTCATGATGTTTAAGGTGACCAGCAACGAAAGGCAGATGGCATTGGCATATGCAAGAACCCGTACCTATCTTTTTGGGGTATGGGTGCAATGGTAGCAACCTCATCCCTCCATCCCCTAGGGAAATCTGTGTTTAGAAACTCACAACAGGCTGTGGGAATCTGGTGTGAGCGGCAGTGCGTTACAGCGGAGACGAGAGTGGATGATGACAGAATCTGGCATCGAGGGACGAAAAGGTGTACCTTTTTTTTACACCCACTCTCCCAGAAACAGTCCACAGAGTGAGAGCCGAGCAAGAAGAGGCCTATGACAGGTTGGATGAATGCCCTTCATTTTGTTCATTGTATGGAATCTTTATTAGGCATGTCTGTTTTTCATTTGATCAAGAAGCAAAGTGGAAACTCGCAAATTTGTTATTAAATATAGAGTGCCACGACAGCGCTTATTCTAGTTAAATTATGCTGAAATGATCCTTCTCTCTCTCTCTCTCTCTCTCTCTCTCTCTCTCTCTCTCTCTCTCTCTCTCTCTCTCTCACACACACACAGACGCAAACTTTACCTGCTTGATGGCGCATCAACCTTCCCAAAATCATCCCCAAGTGTCAGCTTTTTTTTTTTTTTATCCCACTGGGACTGTGTTTATTGTCATTTTATCTAACTAGAACCAAATCTCTTGATTAAAGTAAATAATGAATGAGGTAAATTGGTTTGAATTCACTGATATTCTTATATGATTAGCGGTTGACTTTCTTAACATGTCTCCAAAGGCTTCTGTCCATTACAGCTTCCTCTCTGAGTCCGTTCTCGCTTATTCCGTGAGCTCTAAGGCCTCACTGTGTCTCCGAAGGTATCTGGCCATTACAGCTTCCTCTCCGCGTCCATACCTACTCTTTCAATTGGCTCTCAGGCCTCTCTGTGATCCCTTGTCAGTCAGAGTCGTCCCCTCCACGTCACTCTGCTCCGCATCATCTCAAACCATACATGAATAATGTTAGTGTCCAGAGCACTTCTTAGACTGTCTGAGGGCGATTGTCTTTCCATCAGTCTGCCTTCCAGTTCCTCGTTGGGCGAGTGGGTTCCGTTCTCAACTAGCACTTCGCTAGCCGCGAGTTCGAATCTCCGACCGGCCAATGAAGGATAAGAGGAATTTATTTCTGGTGATAGAAATTAATTTCTCGCTATAATGTGTTTCGGATTCCACAATAAGCTGTAGGTCCCGTTGCTAGGTAACCAGTTGGTTCTTAGCCACGTAAAATAAATCTAATCCTTCGGGCCAGCCGTAGGAGAGCTGTTAATCAGCTCAGTGGTCTGGTTAAACTAAGGTATACTTAACTTAACTTGTCTGCCTTCCATAGTAAACTCCTTCACCTTAACTTGACCCGTCGTCTACTACTGGATATCCTGCCTCTGACTGGTTCATGCTTTATCCGTTTGTTTGGGTTACCTGTTTCCTTCCTGAGAGATAACTAGGTCATCGAAGTCTTGCATCTTTTACAGATCTGAGAACAGTTGTCATAAGAACTCAACTACCATACCAATTTTTTCCCGTCCTTTTCTCGGTGTTTCTCACTTGGTCAGGAAATCAAACTTTCATAAACACAGAAGGAAACAAGTTTTAACATTACACTACTCAGTGTTTATAAAATCTTAAATAGCAAACACAACAGCTTTCCGTTTACATTATTGTTTTTATTGGTTGTCAGTCCATTCAAATTCATTCTCTTAAGGGTACCCAGGTTTGTGTTCTTAATACAAATTATTTCTCATACATTATTTCCCATAGCCCAAAGTTTAATTTACCTGCCCTTTCACTGGTTTCTGGTCAGGATTGATTTTATAAGACATCATTTTTATCTTTGCAAATGATAGGATCAATTGTAGTAAGAAACAAGTCACCGAAGTTTCTTCGGCGCAGTCGAGTTTTCTGTACAGTGTATAATCAAGGCCCACCGAAAATAGATCTATCTTTTGGTGGTCTCGGTATAATGCTGTATGAGCCACGGGCCATGAAACTTTAACCACGCCCTGGTGGTGGCCTTTCCAATATAGTTGCCAGACGCGCGATTATGGCTAACTTAACCTTAAATAAGATAAAAACTACTAAGGCTAGAGGGCTGCATTTTGGTATGTTTGATGATTGGAGGGTGCATGATCAACATACCAATTTGCAGCCCTCTAGCCTCAGTAGTATTTAAGATCTGAGGGCGGACAGAAAAAGTGCGAACGGACAAACAGAGCCGGCACAATAGTTTTGTTATACAGAAAACAAAAAATCACTTTTAAATGATGATTAGTTACAAAATTGTGTAGAACTTCCGTGCATCAAAGGCAAGAAAGCTTTGTACCACTTGTTGACATGAATATATATTTTTAATTTGTTTTCTTATTTTTCATATGCAACAAGTGTTTTTAACTGCTAATGGTATGTTTTTGTTACAACTGGTTAGTTAACTGTTATTTTCGTACGGTCCACAACCAGAGGTCATTCTTATCCTTTAAGGAAAATTCGTGGAATCTACCTGGGCGAGCTGTTAAATCTTACCTGTCGATTACGTAATTATAAAAGGATAAGATACTGAACTTTCTGACTTTTATTGCTGTCTGTGCGAATATTAATGTATGATTTGTTATTCATTAATGTCTTTATCTAGTGTTTTTTCTTTTTGTCGTCTCCTACAGTAATGTCCCGCTCCTTCAGCTTTTGTTTATTTTGAAACTTTTCCTTCTAACTGGAATATTCATATCCCAAAGAAGTAATCGATGGTTGAGACTTTCTGATTATATATAGACAATTTTCTCTGATAAAAAAGTTCCAAAAATATTTTAAATACCCCATCGAGTCATTTTTATTGATTAGTTTTAGATCTTATTTTATGCGCCTATCATTTTGAATAGATTTTTTTTATACAGATGCCCATCTGTACTTTTTTCCATCACAAGATATTAGTAAGCTAAAATATAAAACTTGGTTACGATCATATTTTTATATAGATTAATATAGTAAAAATAGTTCTTTTGGGTATTGTTTGGTTACGTTTCTATTTAATAAAAAATAAGATTCTTGAAGAATCTTGATATATAAAATATAATACCCTGATTGTCTTAGTTGTAAAAATAACCAAAATTTTACTCAAAGCAAATGATTATGATTTTTAATAAAGTTCTTTATGTTCAGCTCTTATATGGATTAAGCTCGTAGAAAAATCTCTATATCAGACACCTGGTAATACCTTTTGCGGCTACCAAAAAAAAAAAAAAGTCAAAATTAAATGTTTGGTTAGCGTCATTTACCGGTTCGGAAAAAAAGAGAGGAAAATATTAACTATTCCAGCTACTTCAGATAAATGAGACCTTTCATCAGGTGTAATAATCCAAGCGGCCCCTAAAACCCCCATTGCAGTTACCTGGGGCAGGTAAGAGCCAATCCCAGTGATTAACCCTGCCTTTAATACCAATAACCACGTTTTATGGCAGGTATAGACTGCCGTTTGACGGCGCTTCCTGTCGGCCGGGGGAAAGTGACTGTCAGTCGAGTATCGGCCATCTGTCATTTCCGGTTACGAGAGTCCGTCTGAAATAGACAGATAAGGCCGTGAAAGACGTGTAAGGAGGAGAGTTTTTCTCTCCAGTAGAATGCTACTGGTCGACAGCCATTGACAGAAGGAAGCGTGGAGAGTTTTGTCGGGCGTTGCGGAATTCCAAGTGATGGAGGGAAAAGTGAAATTGTTGAGTCGTCCTCAAGTTCATACTGGATGTTGGAAGGGTTTTTCCAAGTAGTCCATCAAGTTTGATGATTGCACATGGGGATCTTTTGAGGAAAAGCTGTACGGGTTTATTAATGATTTTATTTTATTTTTTCTAAATCATGAGCAAGTAATGACAGGTGATCTTGGGATGTGTCCTGTGAGACTTTCGCTAAAATAAGTTGTTATTTATTTGTTAGATATGTAGTGAAAGTTACGTAAAAATCCACACGTAACCATTTGTGCAGTTCTTCTAACAAACTGACGAACGACAAACATTAGACACAGCATAACTTTCTTGGTGGAGGTAAACAAAAGTACCATGTTTCGATTCATGCTTCGGTCTACCAAACTTTTATAAGAAATACTAAAATACTTATCTTACCTGTCATTCTGTGACACAGCTTTCATAATTAACACCTGTGTCGTTTAATAAATATCCTGCGGTTTGGTCGAAGTCAATCCTCTTCATTTAAAATAAAACATGAATAAAGCATGTGCCATAAGGAAATGATAATTTCTCAGTAGGGCTGTACAACTTCCCGGAAAAAGAAACATTAACATGAAACGTTCTCTAACAAGAAATTGCGTTCTGTCAACACCTGTACATTGAGCCTTTCTACTGTTACTCTCTCTTCCGGAGTAAGTCAGCATTGCTTAGTAAGATATTTCATGCTTCCATCAGTATCTTCCATATATATATTGTATATATATATATATATATATATATATATATATATATATATATATATATATATATATATATATATATATATATATATATATATATATATATATATATATGTATATGTGTGTGTGTGTGTGTGTGTGTGTGTGTGTGTGTGTGTGTGTGTATGTGTGTGACAGAAGTGCGAGATTATAAGAAACACGATATTTGTTGCAGCTTTCGTTAGTAAAACATTGCTCTGTGAAAATTAATATGGGCCTGTTACAAACAGAGAGAGAGAGAGAGAGAGAGAGAGAGAGAGAGAGAGAGAGAGAGAGAGAGAGAGAGAAGGCTCGTTTGGATATTTTTGCCCCAAATTACGCCGAGATAAAACAGAAAGTAGAGAATGTAAATAAACAGTTCCTTGTCTTCCTCATTATTTTCTGCTTCTATAGATTTTACGGCCTCTCATTTGCATAATATAGAGTTTATCCTCCATAAAGACTTGGGGGAGGGGATAGGGGTGGAGGAGGGGCCGGCCAATATGACCCACTTCCGGCGGCAAACAGTCTCCCAAGTCAGGCTATAACGCTCAGAAGGCCTCCTGCCAGATACTCCGAGGTCGAAAGGTCGCGTCTTCCGCGCCGAAACGCAGAGGCGCGCTGCCGTTTCTATAGACACTCCCTACAGGAGGTAGGAGGAGGAGGAGGAGGAGAGGAGAGTTTAGTAGCAGCTGTCGCTGGCTGGCGGATTGGCCTGAGATTTTTCTCCTCGCGGCGGAAACAGAGGGGCGGTATTCAAGACGAGATGGGGTTGAGGTTTCAAATATCTTTGATGCAGACTCGTCATTGTAGTCATTCCTTACTCTTATTGATAAGTTTGTTTTCAGTGCTTTTTCTTGGTTCCGGTTGCTATGTACACGTGACTTACATATGACTTGCTTTCGACGGTTTTTGTATGACAACGGCTACACCTATAGAGATCTCCTTACCAAAGTCTATATCTATAGATATTTTCTTACCAAAGTCTGTATCTATAAGTATTGTCCTACCAAAGGTTAAAGCTATAGATGTTTTCTTACCAAAGGCTACGTCTATAAACATTATCCTGCCAAAGGTTAAAGGTATATATAATTTCTTACTAAAGGCTACTTCTATAAGTATTATCCTACCAAAGGTTAAAGCTAAAGATATTCTCATACCAAAAGCTACATCTATAAGTATTATCCTGCCAAAGGTTAGAGCTATAGATATTTCCTTACCAAAGGGTACATCTGTAAGTATTACCCTGCCAAAGGTTAAAGCCACAGTATTTTCTTACCAAAGGCTACAACTGTAGGTATTATCCTACGCAAGGTTAAAGCTATAGATATTTTCTTACCAAACGCTGCATCTATGGCCATTTGCTTATCAAAGGCTACACTGTAATTATTTTCATTCTAAAGAATAAATCTGTAGTCACTTGCTTAACAAAGACTACGTTTTAAACTATTTTCTTACCAAAGGTTACAGCTATAAACATTATTTTACCAAAAGTGATATCTTTAGCAATTTTCTCAAAAAGAGGGTATATCCATAGATATTTTCTTATTAAAAGCGATATCTATAGATATTTTCTTACTTAATGCTATCTCAGTAGTTGTTCTCCTACTGAAAACTATATTTATAGATATTTGCCTGTGGATACCCACACAAAATGTACCTCACAAATCTGGAGTATCTCGCAATTTCAGATAATAAAATTCCCTAATTTATAATATACAAAGGTTGGGCTTTTATTTAATTTTATTTTATTTTTGCTTTCTTGAATGGATTTCTTTTGAGTTTATTCATCATAGTAGTTCAATCTCTAAGTCGGGTCAAATATGAATAATAATAATAATAAAAAAAAAAAGAGTCCGGTTTGCAGTTTTGCTAAGTTTCTTGTCCTAATTCGGCAATCCTTTCCTTTTTAGTTTTCTATAAAAAAACTATTGAGATGGCTATTTGTCTATACGTCCGCACATTTTCTGTCCGCCCTCAGATCTTAAAAACTACCGAGGCTAGAGGGCTGCAAATTGATATGTTGATCATCCACCCTCCAATCATCAAACACACCAAATTGCAACCCTCTAGCCTCAGTAGTTTTTATTTTATTTAAGGTTATAGTTAGCCATGATCATGCGTCTGGCACTGCTGTAGGTGTCAACAGCACATGTCACCACTGGGCCGTGGGTGAAAGTTTCATGGGCCGCGGCTGAGAGTTTCATGGGCCGTGGCTGAGAGTTTCATACAGCATTATACGCTGTAAATGAAACTGTTGCGCCGAAGAAACTGCATCATGACGGGTCTATTTTCAAATGTGAATTTTCCCGTAAAAGAATTATTTCTCTTATGAAGTATTCCTAATTCCATGCTTGAATATTTCAATCATACCAAAGCGACCGTTTCTTTCTAGATTATTTATCTCCAGCTTTGAAAGAAACATGCTTTGGGCTTTCTCTCTCTCTCTCCCTAAGTAGTCTTTACTGAAATTTGGTTATAAGACAATGGTGAGTAGATATCACCTGTTTGAAAATCTAAGAGCTTGAGAGAAACATGTTTTGGACCTCATTCTTTTATTTCTCTCTCTCTCTCTCTCTCTCTTTATATATATTCTATATCTATATATATATATATATATATATATCTATATATCTATATATATATATATATATATATATATATATATATATATATATATATATATATATATATATATATATATATATATATATATATATGACTGGTCCTTATTGAAGTTTGAGTTGTTTGGCACATAGGAAAATTACTATCACCTATTGTAAAATGTTAAGACACCGTCAGTCCTCTCTTTATTCATTATATGCCTAATGGTCTGGCACAGGATCTGAAACCATTAAATTGTTATGTTAGTTCCCCTATTAATCATAAACGAATGAATACACAAGACATATTGTTTGATAAATATAATTTATTGATTATAATTTTTGATTCAACATATAACTGAACAAAGAAATAAATTAATAAACATAATTACTTTTTCAGATAAGTAATTGAATGATTTATGACTTACAGTTTTTAAGAATAATTGTAAAAATAGATAAAAAAAATGAAAAACAATATAAAGAAATGATCATTTTGGGTAAATAATTACATAGGTTATTGACTCTAAATTTTAAAGAAAAATATATGATTAAAAATCACGTTGACTTGATTTTTTTTTTTTAAATAGACAATTACAAAATCCGAGTAAACAAAATAAAACATTTTAAAGAGAACATATACAATTGAAAACACTTTGAATAGACAAAATAAATAAATTATTTAGTTATTTAAGTACTTATTTAAATTATTTATTATTTGCTAATTTTTTAACAGAAAATCGATTACAAAAACTTTTTGAACATACTTAAAAAATGAATAAATAATTAACTTTTGATTAGGAAACATAAAACACAGTGAGTCAACAGTCAGATAAGTAAGTTAATTAATTAATGTCTTAAGACCAAAAGCAACAGAGACGGACAAAAAACTTACCGGAAGAGAGTTTATAAGAATCAAAGAACAGATGCACGGCAGAATTCCAAAGCTTGGCTGTAGAAGGAAAGAAACAGTCGCGGGAATATATATAAATGTATATATATGAAAATCACAATAAGAGACAACTATAAAAATCTATTTAATGTGCCCAAAAATAGAGAAGATTTTAAAATACTGGCAATGTCCAAATATTGGACAAGACCATAGGATTTTAATTTTGTATATTCTTTTTTCATATCCAATGCAATGCTTTCTATATATATATATATATATATATATATATATATATATATATATATATATATATATATATATATATATATATATATATATATATTTATATACTTACATACATACATACATACACACTAATCTTTAATTTGGGTCTATAAAGAACTAAAATTGAAACGTTGAAAAATTTGACATCTATTGCTAATTTTTATTTCCTCCAATGTCTTTTTATTTCATTCTGTGACTTAATCTTCATCATCAGAGTAAATAAAGAAACTGATTTTTGATTTGGGGCCATAGAGAACTAAAATTGAAATGCTGAAAAATTTGACCTTTTTTGCAAACACACACCTGCGGAATTTCTAGAGAATTATTTGATAATTTATATATCCTCCAATTTCTTTTTATTTCATTCTATAACTAAATCTCCACCATAAGAGTACATAAATAAGAATAATCTTTAAACTGGGGCCATACAGCACTAAAATTGAAGCGTTGAAAAATTTGATATTTTTGCTGACGTGGACATGGTGAATTTTTGCAAAATTTTTTGCTAATTTTGATTTGCTCTAATTCATTTGCCATAGAGAACTAATTTGAAACATTGCAAAATTTGACATTTTTTGCATATGCAGACCTGTGGAATTTCTAGATTTTTGCTAATTTTGATTTTTTCCAATTCCTTTTTATTTCAATCTATGACTAAATCTCCATCGTCAGAGTACATAAAGTCTAATGTTTAATTTGGGGACATAGAGAACTATAATTGAAACTTTGAAAACTTTGAAATTTTTTTGCATATACGTTTTTATTTCAGTCTGTGACTAAATCTCCATCATCAGAGTGCAAGAAGACTAATCTTTAAACTGGGGCCATAGAGAACTAAAATTGAAGCGTTGAAAAATTTGATATTTTTTGTATATGCGGGCATGCGGAATTTTTGCAAATTTTTTTATAATTTTGATTTGCTCCAATTCCTATTTATTTCATTCTATAACTACGTCACGAGAGAATTAAAACTGAAATATTTAAAAATTTGACGTTTTTTGCATACATGGACTTGTTGAAATTTTGCAAATTTTTGGGCAATTTTGATTTCCTCCAGTTTCTTTTTGATTTCATTCTATGACTAAATCTCCTTGATAAGAGTACATAAAAGACACCTGTCTTTAATTTGGGGCAATAGAAAACTAAAAGATATTTTTTGCTAAATTTTTGGTTAATTTTGATTTCCTCCAGTTCCTTTGTATTTCATTCAGTGACTGAATCTCCATCATCAGAGTATATAAAGAAGACTAATCTTTAAATTTGGGGTCGTAAAGAAAAAAATTGTTACATTAAAAAATTTGACATTTTTTGCTTACGCGGACCTGCAGAATTTTTGCAAAACGTTTGGCTCATTTTGATTTCCTCCAGTTCCTTTTTATTTCATTCTATGTCTATATCTCCAATATCAGAGCACATAAAGAAGACTAATTTTTAAATTGGGTCAATAGAGAACTAAAATTGAAACGCTGAAAAATTTGACATTTTTTGCAAGCTCAGACCTCCGGAATTTTTGCTTATTTTGATTTCCTACAATTCCTTTTTATTTCATTCTGTAACTACATCTCTGTCATCAGAGTAGATAAAGAAGATTAATCTTTAATTTGGGGCCATAGAGAACTAAAATTGAAACGTTTAAAGATTTAACGTTCTTTTACATACGCTGACTTGCGGAATTTTTACAGAATTTTTTGCTAATTTTGATTTCCCCCAATTCCTTTTTATCTCATTCTATGACTAAATCTCCATCATCAAAGTATATAAAGAAGACTGAACTTTAATTTGGGGCCACAGAGAACTAAAAATAAAACGTAAAAAAATATGATATTTTTTATATACGCAGACCTGAAGAAATATTTCAGAATTTTTTGCTAATTTTGATTTCCTCCAATTCTTTTTTATTTCATTCTATGACTAAATCTCCATCGTCAGAGCACATAAACAAAACCAATATATAACTTGGGGACATTAAGAACTAAAACTGAAACACTGTAAAATTTGACATGCTAATTTTAATATCCTCCAGTTCCTTTTTATTTCATTCTATGAGTAAATATCCATCATCAGATACATAAAAAACATTACTCTTTAATTTGGGGCTATAGAAAACTAATACTGAAACATTATACAATTTTGACACTTTTTTCATACTTGGACCTGCTAAATTTCTACAGAATTTTTTGGGGTAATTTTGATTTCCTCCAATTCCATTCTATTTCTGTCAGTGACTAAATCTCCATCATCAGAGTACATAAAGAAGACTAATCCTTAAATTGGTGCCATATAGAACTAAAATTGAAACACTGAAAAATTAACATTTTTTGTATACGCGGACCTGCTGAATTTCTTCATGTTTTTTGGATAATTCTGATTTCCTCCAGTTCCTTTTTCTTTCAGTGACTAAATCTCCATCATCATTGTACATAAAGAATACTAATCTACTAATCTTTAATTCTGGACAACAGAGAATTTAATTGAAACGTTGAAAAATTTGACATTTTTACACACGCGGATATGCTGAAATTTGGAAAAATTTTAACTTATTTTGATTTCATCCAAGTTATTTTTATTGTATCATTAGAGTACATAAAGAAGTCTGATCTTTAAAATTGGGGCCATAGAAAACTAAAATTAAGACGTTGAAATATTTGGGAAATTTTTGGTTAATTTTTATTTCCTCCAATTCCTTTTTATTTATTTTATGACTTAATCTCCATCGTCAAATACATAAAGAAGACTAATTTTTAAATAAGGGCCATAGAAAACTATAATTGAAATGTTGAAAAATTTTACATTTTTTGCATAAGTGGACATGCAGAATTTCTTCAGAATTTTTTTATAATTTTGATTTCTTCCAGTTCCTTTTTATTTCATTCTATGACTAAATCTCCATCATGAGAGTACGTAAGCATGACTAATGTTTAGTTTGGGGCGATAGAGAACTAAAATTGTAATATTTGACATTTTTTACGTATGCGGCGTGCAGAATTTGTACAGAAGTTTTTGCTAATTTTGATTTCCTTCAATTCCTTTTTATTTCATTCTGTTACTAAATCTCCATCGTCAGAGTACATAAAAAAGACTAATCTTTAATTTGGGGCCATAAAGAACTAAAATTGAAACATTGAAAAATTTGACATTTTCTGCACACGCGGACATGCAGAAATTTTTCAAAATTTTGGACTGAATTTGATTTCCTTCAATTCCTTTTTATTTCATTTTATGACTTACTCTCCTTCATCAGGGTACGTAAAGAACACTAATCATTAAATTGGGTCCATAGAGAACTAAAATTGAGACGTTGAAAAATTTGACATTTTTTTGCGTACTCCCACCTGCAGAATGTTTGCAAAATTTTTGGTTTATTTTGATTTGCTCCAATTCCTTTTTATTTCATTCTATGCTAAATCTACACCACCAGAGTACAAGAAAAACACTTATCTTTAATTTGGGGCTGTAGAGAAAAAAACGGAAACATTGAAAAATTTCACATTTTTTTGCGTACATGGACCTGCAGAATTTTTGCAAAATTTTTGGCTAATTTTGATTTGAAATGTTTAAAAATTTGACATTTTTTCCATACATGGACCTGCTGAAATTTTGCACAATTTTTGGGTAATTTTGATTTTCTCCAATTCCATTTTATTTCATTCTATGACCAAATCTCCATGATAAGAGTACATAAAAAACACTAATCTTTAATTTCGGGCCATAGAGAACTAAAACTGAAATGTTGGAAAATTTGATATTTTTTTGCTAGTGCAGACCTGCTGAAATTTTGCAAAATTGTTGGTTGATTTTGATTTCCTCCAATTCCTTTTTATTTCATTCTGTGACTGAATCTCGATTATCATCGTATATAAAGAGGGCTAATCTTTAAATTGAGGCCATAGAGAACAAGAATTGAAATGTTGAAAAATTTCACATTGTTTGCCTACACGGGTCTGCAGAAATTTTGCAAAATTTTTGGAGAATTTTGGTTTGCTCCATGACTAAATCTCTATCATCAGAGTACATAAAGAAAACTTATCTTTAATTTGGGGCCATAGAGAACTAAAATTGAAATGTTGAAAAATTTGACATTTATTCACGCGGACATGCTGAATTTTGGCGAAATTTTTGGCTAATCTTGATATTCTCCAATTCATTTTTATTTAATTCTATGACTAAATCTCCTTCATCATAGTATATAAACAAGGCTAGTCTTTAAATTGGTGCTATAGAGAGCTAAAATTGAAACACTGAAAAATTTGACATTTTTTGCTATGCGGTCCTGCGGAATTTCTACAGAATTTTTTGCTAATTTTGAGATCCTCTAATTCCTTTCTGTTTAATTGTATGATTAAATTTCCATCATTAGAGTACATAAAGAAGGTTAATCTTTAAATTGGTGCTATAGAGAACTAGAATTGATTCGTTGAAAAATCTGACATTTTTGCATATGTGGTCCTGTGGAATTACTACAGAATTTTTGGCTAATTTTGATTTCCTCCAGTTCCTTTTTATTTCATTCTATGACCACGTCTCCGTCACCAGAGTACAAGAAGAAGATTAATCTTTAATTTGGGGCCCAAAATTAAAGATTAATCTTCTTTTCTTCCATCAGTCTTACCAGAGGTGGTTTACCACCGTTGCGTCACCTGTTCCTCCTCATTATTCTCGTATAATATGGAATGAATGAATGGGCTGGATACCTGAGACTGACACCTGATCTTCTCTGACACCTGATCTTCTCTGGTGACTTGCCGTTGTCACTACTCCATAGGGAACTAAAATTGGATCGTTGAAAAATTTGAAATTTTTTTACATACGCACACCTGCAGAATTTTTAGTACAAAAAGAAGACTAATCTTTAATTTGGGGCCATAGAGAACTAAAATTGAAACGTCGAAAAATTTTATATTTTTTGCACACGCGGATATGCTAAATTTTTGCAAAACTTTTGGATAATTTTGACTTCCTTTAAGTAATTTTTAATTTATTCTATGACTAAGTCTCCATTATTAGAGTACATAAAGAAGTCTAAACTTTAAAATTAGGGCTATAGAAAACTAAAATTGAAACGTTGAAAAATTTGATATTTTTTGCTTAAGCGGACCTGCTGAAAATTTGCAATATTTTGGCTTAATTTTGATTTCCGCCAATTCCGTTTTATTTCATTCTTTGACTTAATCTCCATCATCAGAGTACGTAAAGAAGACTAATGTTTATATTGGGGCAATAGAGAACTAAAATTAAAATGTTGAAAAATTTGACATTTTTTGCATATGCAGACCTGTAGAATTTCTACAGAATTTTTGCTAATTTTGATTTCCTCTCATTCCTTTTTATTTCTTTCTATGGCTAAATCTCCATCATCATAGGACAAAAAGAAGACTAATTTTTAAATATGGGTCATAGAGAACTAAAATTGAAACGTTGAAAAATTTGTTATTTTTTACATACGCGGACCTGCAGAATTTTTACAGGATTTTTTGCTAGTTTTGATTTCCTCCAATTTCTTTTTATTTCTTTCTGTGGCTGAATCTCCATCATCATAGTACATAAAGAAGGCTAATTTTTAAATATGGGGCATAGAGAACTACAATGAGACGTTGTAAAATTTGACATTTTTTTGCATAAGCGGAACAGCGGAATTTCTTCAGAATTTTTTGCTGATTTTGATTTCCTCCAATTCCTTTTTTATTTCATTCTGTGACTAAATATCCATCATCAGAGTACATAACGAAGACTGATCTTTAATTTGGTGTCATAGAGAGCTAAAATTAACCATTGAAAAACTTGACATTTTTGCATACGTGGACCTGTGGAATTTCTACAGAATTTTTTTGCTTATTTTGATTGTTCAAATTCATTTTTATTTCATTCTCTGACTAAATCTCCATCATCATAGTACATAAAGAAGACTAATATTTAAATTGGGGCCATATAGAACTAAAATTGAAACGTTGAAAAATTTGACATGTCCTGCGGAATTCTTACATAATTTTTTTATAATTTTGATTTTGCTCCAATTCCTTTTTATTTGATTCTATAACTAAATCTCCATCATCAGAGTATTTAAAGAACACCAATCATTAAATTGAGATCATAATGAACTAAAATTGAAAAGATGAAAAATTTTACGTTTTTTGCATACGTGGACCTGTGGAATTTCATCACAATTTTTGGCTTATTTTGATTTGCTCCAGTTCCTTTTTATTTCATTCTATGATTAGATCTCCATCATCAGAGTACATAATAGTTCCTTGTTGGAAGGGTGGGTTCCGTTCTCAGCTAGCACTCTGCTAGCCGCGAGTTCGAATCTCCCACCGGCCAATGAAGAATAAGAGGAATTTATTTCTGGTGATAGAAATTAATTTCTCGCTATAATGTGGTTCGGATTCCACAATAAGCTGTAGGTCCCGTTGCTAGGTAACCCATTGGTTCTTAGCCACGTAAAATGAATCAAATACTTCGGGCCAGCTCTAGGAGAGCTGTTAATCAGCTCAGTGGTCTGGTTAAACTAAGGTATACTTAACTTTTTTTTCAGAGTACATAATGAAAAATAAGCTTTAATTTGGGGTCATTGAGAACTAAAATTGAAACATTGAAAAATTTTACTTTTTTTTCATACGTGGACCTGCGGAGTTTCTAAAGAATTTTTTGTTAATTTTGATTTCATCTGAATTTTGTTAATTTTGATTTCATCTACTCATAGAATGAAATATTTCATTCTATGAGTAAATCTCCATCATCAGAGTATATAATGAAGACTAATCTTTAATTTGGTGCCATAGAGATGTAAAATTGAACTCTTGAAAAATTTGACATTTTTTTACTTTCACTGGCCTGCAGAATTTCTACAGAATTTTTGGCTGATTTTTATTTTCTCCAGTTTATTTTTATATTTTCCATTGTATGAATAAATCTCCATGATCTGAGTGCATAAAGAAGAATAATCTTTAATTTGGGGCCATAGAGAACTAAAATTGAAACGTGAAAAATTTGACATTTTGCATTGGCGGACATGCAGAATTTCTACAGAATTTTTTGCTAATTTTGATTTCCTCCAATTACTTTTTAGTTTTCTGTAAAAGAAAACTATTGTGCCTGCTTTGTCTGTCCGTTCGCACTTTATGCTGTCCGCACTTTTTTCTGTACGCACTTTTTCTGTCAGCTCTCAGATCTTAAAAATTCTGGTGCTAGAGGGGTGCAAATTGGTATGGTGATCATCCACCCTCCAATCATCAAACATACCAAATTGCAGCCCTCTAGCCCCAGTAGTTTTCATTTTATTTAACGTTAAAGTTATCCATAATCATGCTTCTGGCAACGATATAGGATAGGCCACTACCGGGCCGTGGTTAAAGTTTCATTGGCATCATCTGATACAGCATTATACCGAGACCACCGAAAGATAGAATCTAATTTCGGTGGCCTCGATTATACGCTGTTCAGAAAACTCGATTGCGCCGAAAAAATTATGGCGCATTTTTTACTTATTTCATTCTATGACTAAATCTCCATCATCACAGTACATAAAAAAGACTAATCTTTAATTTGGGGCCAAATAGAACTAAAATTGAAACGTTGAAAATGTGGAATTTCTACAGAATTTTTTGCTAATTTTGATTTCCTGCAGTTCCTTTTTATTTCATCCTGTAACTAAGTATCCATATATTATATATATATATATATATATATATATATATATATATATATATATATATATATATATATATATATATATATATATATATGGAGATTTAGTATATGTATATATATATGTATATGTATATTTATGTACACACAAATTATATATATACATGTTTATATGTTATGTGTTTGTTCGTGCATTCGTCCGCTCTAATGAATAGCTACGAATAAAACATGGCCATGAAAAACGCACCATGTGTCATAAAACTGACGTGTTAGAAGAACATGGTGGATTGTATATAATACACGTCATTTCAGAAGCTACAATTCTTAGAAAAAGAAATCCTTGTAGAACAGGATTCCCAGCAGCTTCTGTTGTACCCAGCCAGCAATAACGTCTTCTGCAACAGTCGTAGGGGCGTGAGGTATCATTCTACAACGATGTTCACGGGTTCTCTACACGGGAAATCCTCAATCTAGGCCGGAATTATCGCTTGGAAACGATGTTAGCGAATACGTCTGCCGCACGCTCTGCTGGTAAAACAAAGACGCCAAGACGAAGAAGAAGAAGCATTATCATTATTATCCAGGAGATGAACCCTATTCATAGGGAACTGGCCTGCAGGGGCCATTTACTTGAAATTCAAGCTTCCAAAGAATATGGAGTTCATTTCAAAGAAATTGCAGAAGATATGAAATTCAGAAAGAGGAGATCATTTATTAGAAAACAAACATCAGTTAACGGATTATTAAAAAAAATTCATAAACACGTCAAGAAATTACTAAGAGTACATGGAAGATTGTTTTAGGGTGGTTATGTACAGCCAACTTCGCTTGAACTTTTAAGTAGAAGAACAAGAAGTGAACGACGCGATGCGCAATACGAACCTTGGCAAGACGAGAACTGATTACGGCGAAATCAATAGCTACCCATCGTCGAACAAGAAACGGGAGGGCCCGGGCGAGATTGATTGACGAAAACATCATCATCACGCGGAACGCGATCAATTTTTTTCCCCCCTCTCTCCCAGGGAAAGAGATGTGGACCGATACGGCGTGATTACCGGCCGGAATACGAGATGAAGGATTTGTAAAGCACTTTCATAATCCGACGGGCCACGGGCGATATTTTGAGGGAGGCCGTGACATCGGCGTCGTCGCCTGCGTCGGGTTTTTTGAGATTTGGGAGCAAGTTTCTTTTTTCTGTGGTATGCAACGTAGCTTGGATTTTTAAACGGAGGATATGTCAGGATATATATATATATATATATATATATATATATATATATATATATATATATATATATATATATATATATATATATGTATATATATATATGTATGTGTGTGTGTGTGTATATATATGCACATATAAACTTAAATAAGAGAGAGAGAGAGAGAGAGAGAGAGAGAGAGAGAGAGAGAGAGAGGGGTAGCAGTGAGAATATGGAATTTCATTCCATATTAAAGTAATTTCTGACAATGTGGGTGCACTGGAAATAATAATAATAATAATAATAATAATAATAATAATAATAATAATAATAATAATAATAATATAATAATAATATGTGTGGTGGACAGTAATAATAATGGTGATGTAAAAAAAGTATGAAATGGCATAAGCAAAAATATTACAAAGAAATAACGCCAGACTTTCTGAATGAGGGAAATGCAATGAGTGTAAGGCCCTTTTCAGTCAGTTTTATTTATTTATTTATTTATTTATTGTATTTTGTCCCTACAGTGACTTAAATTCCGTGATCCTCATTTCTCACTCTGATGGCTTCTCGGGTCTCATTGTGACCTACTGTCGTAGCAACTGGATATCTGAAGTCTGTCGTAAGTCTCATTAACGGTTACGGTAGCTTATTTGCCATTGGCTTCTCGCATATAATGGAGGTTCCCTATCCAAGTACTGACCAGACTCAGCGTTGCCTAACTTCATTGCTCGAGAGACCAGCAAATATAAAAAATACTTATTAAAAACGAAACTCAAAAAGATAATATTCTTTGACATGAATGTCAGTAAAAACGTTTGCGTGGAAAATTACGGGAAATTTACAGGAAAAATATTAACAAATATTTTTTTTCTTTTGCATTCAACACTGACTCCTTCAGTGCTCTTTTTTTTTATTACAGTGTATTTTGTAATGGTCTGTGGTCTATAAACTAAAGGTTCCGAGTAATTGTGAAGAAATCGTGGTTACAATATCCGAACACGTAATTCAAAGGGTGTGACCCTCATAAGAAAGCCGTATCGTAACCATCACCTTTGTGTGCAATCTTGTGGTCTTCGAATACATTTTGATTTAGAATTTTGGACTCTACGTTGTTTCCTTTCGAGATGGCCCAAGGGAATAGTTAAAAGATTTGTTTTGATTAATTTCTTAATTAGAACTTCAAAAGTTCAAGCGAAGATGCCGTGCGTTACTACCCAACAACAGTTCACCTTGTGTTTGTTTAAAAAAAATTGTTTATCTTTTCTGACAGCTGATCATTTCTTTCGGTATTTCCTGTTATCTTCTGTAACTTCTTTCAAATGAACACCATATTTTTTTGGAAACTTGAATTTCAAGTCAGTGGCCTCTGTAGGCTTGTTCCATATGAATAGGGAGCTTAATAATAATAATAATAATAATAATAATAATAATAATAATAATAATAATAATAATAATAATAATAATAATAATATTTTCAAGTGCTCGAATAAAGTTTCGTTACTACGAAGCATTTGTAACAGCTGACTATATGCGGACACAAATCCAGACGGTGATCCCCAAAGAAAACTTACTACGACAGCAAAATGGAAAGCCCTTCAACGAATAGTTCCCTCTGGTGTCGTTGCTCACAGGGCAACGTAGTCCTACGACTCCCATCACGTAAGGCAGGAAGAGGGTTTAATGGCAACATTTTGATGGAGTATAATTCGTGTTTTTCCGCCATCGATTCGTCGAAAAGTCATTTCGGAAAGCTCGGAATCCGCCGGTCCCCGGGGCGGTGATGGCGGATTCACCCACCGCAATGTTCCCCGCCAGAGGCTCTCCCGAAGGTTTATTGTGGCCTTCGAGAGCGCCACGGCCGTATTTTCTAGGCGTAGCTGCAAAAGGACTCGCGCTGTGACCTCTCTCTGATGGGCATTATAATGAGAGGGGAGGGCAGACGGGCAACGGAACACCAATACCACTACCACCACTGCCCTCTCATGGGGAATGTGATTCCAGCAGGGAATCCGTCAGAAATTTTATGATTTCTGGAAGAGAATCCTCCGGGGCGAAGCCCTTGGGAGGAAGAAGAAGAAGAAGAAGATGGAGAGATGTTTGCGATGAGGACGGTTGATAGGCAGAAAGAGGGCAGAGGAGGAACATTAAAGGGGCACTGAATGGGATTGGGTGGATGATGAAAGGGTGGGCGAAATAGAGAAGGACAAGTTATTTGTATGGGGAAACCCCCGGGCGTCGAGGGAATGTGTAATGAAGAAAGCCTGTCTTATGATTTGGCAGATGAAATAAGAGTAGAAAAGAATAGCTCTCTCTCTCTCTCTCTCTCTCTCTCTCTCTCTCTCTCTCTCTCTCTCTCTCTCTCTCACCAAAGTGATGCAGTACAAATGCAAAAGTGTGCAAATGTTTTTATCAAAATATTTAGATGTGCATTATGTTTGCAATCTAACACGTACGAAATAGTTATGTCGTTTGATATATAAGTCTCTCTCTCTCTCTCTCTCTCTCTCTCTCTCTCTCTCTCTCTCTCTCTCTCTCTCTCTCTCTCTCTCTCTCATACAGTGAAAGAGAACTACTGCAATAATACACAAACGTGTTTGTCAAAATATTTAGTTTGCTAAGTCGTTTGCAAACTAACACGTCCGAAACACTTTATCATTTAATGTATAATGCAGCTAATTTTTATGTTATATTATCTTGTAGATTCCCTGAAACCTTTATATCAAAGATCATTTTACCACCACTAGCTTATGGCTGTATTTTCCTTACCAACCGGATCTTTTCAACTACTGCTCCTTCTACA
>NC_089795.1:51410466-51412966 GCF_040412425.1 Macrobrachium rosenbergii
ATATATATATATATATATATATATATATATATATATATATATATATTATATAAAGTTCATATTACTGTGGAATTTCTCCTGTTATAATAATTATTATTAATATTATGAGAAAAATTGCCCATTAATGAAACTTGTGTTCATATCTACAATGTTATTTTACATATGAACAATTTACACAACACTACTCTCACCTTACGAAAGCTCTTGCTATAGCCTTCAGTGTCTTTGTGTTTATTATTATTATTATTATTATTATTATTATTATTATTGTTGTTGTTGTTGTTGTTGTTGTTGTTGTTGTTGTTGTAGCAGTAGGATTAGTAGAGCTAAAAGAACTATCTTTTTGCTGGAAATTTAGAAAAGAATTTTTGAAAAGAATTTTGGATGATTTTTGCATTTTGTAATGTAAAATTGCATCGCCAATCATAATTGCCTAGAATCCTTTGTGACTTCTTAATTGCTATTTATAAATAAGTAAATTAATAAATTAATACACACCAACATATATATAAATATATTAGTATATAAATATATATGTATATGATGTATGTATGTATGTCTATATAAATGCATATATACACAGATGTATACATATACATATTTATATATAAAATATTTACACATATTTCATCTTACATATAATGTATGAAAGGAAATAAATATTCTAATATTTTTCTGTGTAACAGAGACAGGGTTGAGAAGAGAGTAGTGCTTGCGCATTCATCACAACAGACATTCTGAGAACAGAAAGTATTAGTAGTGGTGCTAGTGAAAACTAACTTTTTTATAATAAAAATCTCTTTATTTACTAATAAAATCTATCAAGGAATACTTAAAGACGATCAACAAACTCTACGGACTGTGCGCACATAATTTCACCTCTTTTGTTTATGTGTTTAAGGGTGAGGGTACGTATTTGCATCAGTACCGAAGAAACAAACAAGAAAGAAAAGCTTGATCCGGATTCATTTCAGAGTCTAAGTACCAACTCATTGATCTTTAACCTACCTACGTAGGAAATTTGGTTGCATTCCATCAGTTACTTTCTGAGTTATCTTGTTGACAGAAAGATACAATTGGAATTAACGTCTGGTGTTCTCTTTGTGGGGTGAAAATCTTATGCATACGTTTAAAATGATTGAATGATTTATCCTTTAGCATAAATTTAATGATAGGAAAAAACTATTGCCTTGTAGCACTGCAGTTATGATAGCTTTAATAGGAATGTCAATAACAAAGAACATTGATTCTGTAATGTTGATGAAGCATAAGGATAAAAATACCTTCAGAACCATTACTATTATGACTCTCATCTTCAATGCGGTATTATCTCAAAAAAGAGAGAGAGAGAGAGAGAGAGAGAGAGAGAGAGAGAGAGAGAGAGAGAGAGAGAGAGAGATAATGATCATATTTCTTTTGCTAAATATTCACTATATATGTGTGTGTGTGTGTGTGGGTATACATACGCACAACCACACATACACACACACACACACACACACACATATATATATATATATATATATATATATATATATATATATATATATATAAAATCATGAAGCTACGAATGTCGCTTAATATCCCCTTCTTGGTGATAATTCCCCATCGGGAATATCCCCTGAGGTATGGAATTTGATATTAAGCGACATTTGTAGCTTCATGATTGTATATAAATCACGGTGTGATAAAAATTTCATATATATATATATATATATATATATATATATATATATATATATATATATATAGTATATAGTGAGAGAGAGAGAGAGAGAGAGAGAAACTAGGAAGCAAGCAGCCGTATATCATAGCATCGATGACGGTGTGACTGCCAGCCAGTGCTTTCAAAGACCACAGGACGCAAGCACTCCTGACGTGTGGGTGGCGAAAGTAGTTAGTCCGGATAACAAGATCGCTCCGCCGAGCCGGCTGTAATCCGCACGGCCGCCGCAGGGTGAACGGAGAGACGACCTAGCGACAATTTGCCGTCGCTAGATCGAGGACCGCTGCGTGCATTGGTCGCGGCCACGCGATGCCAGCGACAGATTCCGACGACGCGGGAGCCCTTCGTTCGAGGTGGTCTGGGTTAACGAGGTCGGTGCGCCTTGGAATAATGATGATGGAGAAGTCTCCTTTTAAACTATCTTGCACCGTTAAAATGACACTAGCAGCTCGGAGAGAGAGAGAGAGAGAGAGAGAGAGAGAGAGAGAGAGAGAGAGAGAGAGAGAGAGAGAGAGAGATGCACCTATGCTGAAAGGACTGCAGCATATCTCCAGTGATACAATTTGTCATCATTAACTCATACCCATTTTCTGCTCTTAGCCGATATTCAATGCAATAAGAGACTCAGGCAGAGAGAGAGAGAGAGAGAGAGAGAGAGAGAGAGAGAGAGAGAGAGTCTTAAAATGTGCACGGTAGAATCCCTCGAGCAAGCCAGTCACCAAAGTTGCTCCAAAATTACTCGAACATTTACATGTTTAACCGAGATGCCCTCTC
>NC_089795.1:51417966-51425466 GCF_040412425.1 Macrobrachium rosenbergii
GTTACACATTCACTGGCATCTGACTGTGTGTCTATTTGTGTGAGTGTTCGTGTAGTTTGACTGGTTGTAAGTTTGTCTGCCTATAAGAAAAACTTCAAAATATGACTGATAACTTTCAATAAAAAAACTGAGGATGGATCGGCTATGGTCTAGGGAAAGGTTGATTATATTTTTAAATGAATATTAATGCTATTCCGGAATAATTTGTTTTTGATACTTAGAAATGTTGCAAGGTTTAGGACTAGTCCTTCTGACTGTTGTTGAATTGAAGCCCATGGGACATGTGACAACATCTTACGTTGAGTTCTTTCTTGTATTTGATGAAAGAACAAATTTAATCATGGGCAATAACTAATTTCCTTTCATCTTTCATTACTGATGAATTCCTATATGGCTGCGATATGTTTTTATTGTGAAATGGCTGGAAGAAACGGGAATACCGTTATTTTGCCACAAAAGTAAATTTATAACACTTTGCACACAGCTTCAGTGTTTTGACAAAGAAACCATCAAGAATCGACAATAAACAATAAACCTGTAGTGTATAATGCTGTATGAGCCGCGGCCCATGAAACTCAGCCACGGTCCGGTGGTGGCCTGTCCAATAACGTTGCCAGACGCAAGATCATGGCCAACTTTAAGTTTAAATAAAATAAAAATTACTGAGGCTAGAGGGCTGCAATATGGTATATTTGATGATTGGAGGGTGGATGATCAACATACCAATTTTCAGCCCTCTAGCCTCAGTAGTTTTTAGATCCGAGGACGGACAGAAAAAGTGCGGACGGACAGACAAAGCCGTCACAGTAGTTTTCTTTTACAGAAAACTAAAAACAGTCTGTTCAGTATTTAACTTCTCAAAAAAAAAAAAAAACGCGTTGAGCTAACTGGATTGCGAAAGTTTTTCCCATTTGACATTGTCTGAGACAAAAAGAAAGAAAGAAAAAAAAAGATTAATTTGACCTCGGAAAGTGGTGCTGCATACACCTGACCAATGAAGTGGCCTTCATATTATTAGTCTTAGAAAAGGTCATCAGGCAGATTATGGCAAATATATAATACCAAGGAAAATCAGTCAAAGCATCAATATTAAAGGGAGTTCTTGTTTACCTGGTGCTTCTAACGATACTACACGCCTAATTTCTTGATATAGCCGTTATTCCAGACTTGTTATTCTTCATCTACTTCAGTGCTTCCTCCCAGGCAACGCATTCTGTATAGAATACAATTTCCATTTCCATTTTTTATTATGTTTGCTTAAAGTGAATTCATTTGTATCTACCATTGTTTTCCATAATGTATTGGAATTTTTTTTTTTTGAACATACTGCCATGGATCTCCTTTCGTGGCTTTGTTATTTGTGGTGTTCGCTTTACTTTTTTTGTCTTTGTCTTTATTTTTCTGTAGAATTTCTCTTCCATAGTTTCTTCTCTACTTTTGAATTTTCTTTTCTGTACCCGGCTTGTAATAATAATGATAATAATAATAATAATAATAATAAATAATAATAATAATAATAATAATAATAATAATAATAATAATAAGTGTATTATATTTGTTTGCTGCTAATTGTGTCCTTGTCATCTGAGGTGGCACATATTACTGCCTGATGCCGACTGGAGACTATTTAACAAATATTCTGTAACCTTTGGGTTATAATATTACCCTATTGCAAATATATTACCAGACTATAGTTATGCTGGGAAAGGTAGGTTGAGGTTAAATTTCCAATTCATTTGTTAATTATTTTTGAACTTCTCCTTTCATCTGTTTTTTCATAATAATAATAATAATAATAATAATAATAATAATAATAATAATAATAATAATAATTGCGTTTATTTGGCTGCCACCTTGAAGGCCTGTCTAGCTGTGTGTGAACACTAGCTTACAGAAGTGAGGACAGAGTAAAGTGCAAGTTAGGCTGTACCGATTTAAATTGGACATAGCTGAGGCATGCCTTTTCCATTCGGTTCAGTAGGTGTTACCAAAGGCCAAAAAAATTAATAAGAGATATCTGATAGAAAACATGAACAAAGGATAAACAGAAATAAACTCATTATATGAGGGAGTGGGATGATTGTTGAATAACTAAAAATATCAATAGCTTTCTCTCTCTCTCTCTCTCTCTCTCTCTCTCTCTCCAGTATTCAACTAAAATAATTATAGGTAAGTTCGTGAACGACAGAGCTTAAAAGAGCAGAGAAAGGTTTCCTTATTTTCTCTCTCTATTTATTTGTTTACAAAGGAATCTACGCGTCCTTTCATATTTCGGGAATAGAGGAAACTTATCCTCTCTCTCTCTCTCTCTCTCTCTCTCTCTCTCTCTCTCTCTCTCTCTCTCTCTCTCTCACTCAAACTTCCTACGACATTGAGCCATTGAGGCTTTCAAACATCAGGACCAAAGAACGTCTTTCATTCTCTCTCTCTCTCTCTCTCTCTCTCTCTCTCTCTCACACGCACACACGGAAATCATACGAAAGTAAGCCATTCAAAACCTTCATATATCAACACTGAAAAAACATTCTCTCTCTCTCTCTCTCTCTCTCTCTCTCTCTGACAAATTTCCATTTTATATTACAATGCAAGCTACATGCATTTACACTTCATACCTTTATGGCCGCTGCCGCCTCGTCTTTCAGCAAAGACCGAGGCGTCATAAAATACGCTTTGTTACTGCACGGAAGAAAAAAAATAAAGACAAAAAAATAAAAAATAATAAACAGAGAGGTGCAAGGACCCGCCCACCTGCCCGGGCTATTTAAATACGAGGCAAATCCATAATCTCTGCTCTGCATGAAAGCGATTCCGCTCTAACGGCGGAGGATTCATCATCATTTGCCCAATGAAGGCTATACGGTGCCCTCGTCCACTTAAGCGCTGCTAAATATGATTGGCTGTCGGCGGGCGCCCCGACTAGAGAAACTACCGATGGTTTGATGGCTAATCTCCTCTCACGAATTTCTGTTTTTTTTTTTATTTATTTACTTATTGCTTCTGTCATTCCTATATTTATTGTTTTCTCTCATTTTTCCCTTTTTATTGGATTTTCTTTTTGTTCCTTTCTCACGATTTTCTGTTTTTTTTTTTATTTATTCATTTACTTATATATTTATTTGTTTATTGCCTCTATAATTCAGCTATTTATTTTTCTCCTATTTTTCCCTTTTTACACGATTTTCTTCTCTATTCCTTTTAGTTTTTTAATTTCTCTCTTTCTGAGCTTTTGTGATTTTTGGATTATTATCGTTAATCTTACCTGTTGCTGTTTTCATGTTTATTTCTTTACTTTCTCTCGTTCTTGTTTCTTCTTCTTGTTCACAATCCCTTTCATATTTTGTCATTTTTCCTACTTTTAACTATTTATTGTCTTCATTTCTACACTTCCCTTTTCCTTTGCATCAGCTTTTGCTAATTATTTAATTCTATTTTCGTGTTCTTACATTTTTTTATTACTTCTTATCATGTTCTGTATTATCAGTACTTCCTATTATTTTCCCTTTCCTACTGTTTTCCCTTTCCATTCTTCCCCTTAGGTTTTTTATTTATTAATTATTAGGTTTTTATATTCATTAATTATTTTCCCCACTTGCCACTTGTCCTCTTCTCTTTCTTTACATGTATTTAT
The DNA here is from genome assembly GCF_040412425.1 of Macrobrachium rosenbergii. Taxonomy (NCBI): domain Eukaryota; kingdom Metazoa; phylum Arthropoda; class Malacostraca; order Decapoda; family Palaemonidae; genus Macrobrachium; species Macrobrachium rosenbergii. The sequence continues at coordinate 51,421,595 of NC_089795.1, forward strand.
TTTACCTTAATCCTTAGTTTTGTATTTTGCATTTCTTTTTCATCGAAGGCTTAATTACTTTTCCATTTTCTCGTACATCCTCAATCATCCTTCTCCCATTCTTTTGATATATATATATATATATATATATATATATATATATATATATATATATATATATATATATATATATGTATTTGTTTCCTTCCTTTCTTTCCTTCCTCATTTTGGGCGTTTTAATTTTCTTTCCAGTCTTTAGTAACCATTTTCATTTATTCTGGATTCAATTATGCCATACGTTTACTCCTTGTTTTCCTTCTCATTCTTCCATCACACGTTCCATCTACTTTGGCTATCTATTTCTTACTTTTATTCCTCTTCCTTTTCCTTCTTCTTTAACCAACCTTTTCCTTTACTCTAGATCCATTCAGTCGTGACTTCTATTTCTTCTCCCTCTTCTTTAACCAATCCTTCCCTTTACTCTAGAGTTTTTCTTTCCTTACTTTTATTCCTGCTCCTGATTTAACCAATCCGTCCCTTTACTCTAGATTCATTCTTTTCTTACTTTTTTCCTCTTACTTTATCCAACCTTTGCCTTTATTCTAGATTCATTCTTTTCTGACTATTTTTTCTATTTTTGCTTTAACCAACCCTTGTCTTTATTGTAGGTTCATTCTTTTCTGACTATTTTTCTATTTTTGCTTTAACCAACCCTTTGTCTTTATTGTAGGTTCATTTTTTCTGACTATTTTTTCTATTTTTGCTTTAACCAACCCTTGTCTTTATTGTAGGTTCATTCTTTTCTGACTATTTTTTCTATTTTTGCTTTAACCAACCCTTGTCTTTATTGTAGATTCATTCTTTTCTGACTATTTTTCTATTTTTGCTTTAACCAACCTTTGTCTTTTATTGTAGGTTCATTCTTTTCTGACTATTTTTCTATTTTTGCTTTAACCAACCCTTTGTCTTTATTGTAGGTTCATTCTTTTCTGACTATTTTTTCTAGTTTTGCTTTAACCAACCCTTGTCTTTATTGTAGGTTCATTCTCTTCTGATTATTTTTTCTATTTTTGCTTTAACCAACCCTTGTCTTTATTGTAGGTTCATTCTTTTCTGACTATTTTTTCTATTTTTGCTTTAACCAACCCTTGTCTTTATTGTAGATTCATTCTTTTCTGACTATTTTTTCTATTTTTGCTTTAACCAACCCTTTGTCTTTATTGTAGGTTCATTCTTTTCTGACTATTTTTCTATTTTTGCTTTAACCAACCCTTGTCTTTATTGTAGGTTCATTCTTTTCTGACTATTTTTCTATTTTGCTTTAACCAACCCTTGTCTTTATTGTAGGTTCATTCTTTTCTGACTATTTTTTCTATTTTTGCTTTAACCAACCTTTTTTGTCTTTATTGTAGATTCATTCTTTTCTGACTATTTTTCTATTTTTGCTTTAACCAACCCTTGTCTTTATTGTAGGTTCATTCTTTTCTGACTATTTTTTCTATTTTTGCTTTAACCAACCCTTGTCTTTATTGTAGGTTCATTCTTTTCTGACTATTTTTTTCTATTTTTGCTTTAACCAACCCCTTGTCTTTATTGTAGGTTCATTCTTTTCTGATTATTTTTTCTATTTTTGCTTTAACCAACCCTTGTCTTTATTGTAGGTTCATTCTTTTCTGACTATTTTTTCTATTTTTGCTTTAACCAACCCTTGTCTTTATTGTAGATTCATTCTTTTCTGACTATTTTTTCTATTTTTGCTTTAACCAACCCTTGTCTTTATTGTAGGTTCATTCTTTTCTGACTATTTTTTCTATTTTTGCTTTAACCAACCCTTGTCTTTATTGTAGGTTCATTCTTTTCTGACTATTTTTTCTATTTTTGCTTTAACCAACCCTTGTCTTTATTGTAGATTCATTCTTTTCTGACTATTTTTTCTATTTTTGCTTTAACCAACCCTTGTCTTTATTGTAGGTTCATTCTTTTATGACTATTTTTTCTATTTTTGCTTTAACCAACTCTTGTCTTTATTGTAGATTCATTCTTTTCTGACTATTTTTTCTATTTTTGCTTTAACCAACCCTTGTCTTTAGTCTAGATTCATTCTTTTACTTTTATTCCTCCTCTTGATTCTCCTCTTACTTAACCAACCATTCCCTTTACTTTAGATGCATTTTCTTCTTACTTTTATTCCTTCTCTTGCTGTAAGTAACCCTTCCTTCACTCTGGATTTCTTCTTTCCTTACTTTTATTCCTCCTCCTGATTGAACTAATCCTTCCCTTTACTCTAGAGGCATTCTTTTCTTTCTTTTATTTCTCCTCTTGCTGTAACCAACTCTTGCCTTTACTCTAGATTCATTCTTTTCTTTTTTTTTCTCTTTTTTATCCAACCCTTGCCTTTACTCTAGATTCATTCTTTTCTTTTTTTTCTTTTTTTTTTTATCCAACACTTGCCTTTACTCTAGATTCATTCTTGTCTCACTTTTATTCCTCCCCCTGCTTAAACTAACCCTTCCCTTTGTTCTAGATTCATTATTTCCGTAGTTTTATTTCTCCTTTTTCTTTCACCAACCCTTCTCTTGACTTTAGATCCAGTTGATTCTTACTCTCATTCCCACTTCGTCTTCTTTAACCATCCCTTCCCTTTACTCTAAGATTCTTTCTGTCCCTACTTTTATTCCTCATTCTTCTTTAACCAACTCCTTCCCTTTACTCTACATTCATCATTTCCTCCTTTTATTCCTTCTTTTCTTCCTTCTCCCTCCTCCTTCTTCTTCTTCCTATCTCTTTTCTCCTCCCTCTTCTTTAATCAACCCCTTCCCTTTACTCAAGGTGCATCCTTTCCTTACTTTTTTTTACTCCTTCTTTCCCTCCTTCTCCCTCCTTCTTCTGCTTCTTCTTCCAATCCCCTTCCTCCTTCTTCCTTTTACTCTAGATTCATCCTTTCCAACTTTTATTCCTCCTTTCCTCTTTCTCTCTCCTTCTTCTTATTCCTATCCCCTTCCTCTCCCTTCCGTAAACTCTAGATTCACCCTTTCCTGCTGTTATTCCTTCTTTCTTTCCTTCTTCTTTTATTCTTCTTCTTCCTATCCTCTTCATCCTTTCTCCTTCTCACCTCTGCTTGCATCCCAGCGACGAGGACTTTTATCCTTCCTTTCCCTCTTTCTCCCTTCTCCTTCTTCTTCCTATCTCCTTCCTCCTCCCTCTCTCCTCTGCTTGCATCTCAGCGACGAGGACTTTATTCCTTTTTTCCTCTTTCTCCTCCTCCTTCCTCTTCCTATCTCCTTCCTCCCCCACCTCACGCCTCTGCTTGCATCCCCGGCGATGAGGACTTTTATTTCTTCATTCCTTCTTTCTCTCTCCTCCTCCTCCTCCTCCTTCTTCTTCTTCTTCTTCTTCTTCTTCTTCTTCTTCTTCTTCTTCTTCTTCTTCTTCTTCTTCTTCTTCCTTCTTCCCTTTACCTAGATTCATCCTTTTCCCCACTGTTATTCCATCTTTTCCTTTTCTCCTCCTTCTTTCTTCTTCCTATCCCCTTCCTCCTTCTTCCCTTTACCCTAGATTCATCCTTTCCCCACTGTTATTCCATCTTTCCCTCTTTCTCCCCCTCCTTCTTCTTCTTCTTCTTCCTATCTCCTTCCTCCTCCTTCCTTTACCCTATATTCATCCTTTCCCACTGTTATTCCATCTTTCCTCTTTTCTCCTCCTCCTTCTTCTTCTTTCTTCCTATCCCTTCTTCCTTCTTTCCTTTATCCTAGATTCATCCTTTCCCCTACTGTTATTCCATCTTTCCCTCTTTCTCCTCCTCCTTCTTCTTCTTCTTCCTATACCCTTCTTCCTTCTTCCCTTTATCCTAGATTCATCCTTTCCCCATTTTTATTCCATCTTTCCCTCTTTCT
>NC_089795.1:51430466-51472966 GCF_040412425.1 Macrobrachium rosenbergii
GGAAAACAGCCTCAATAAATATAAGATCACTAAAACACCATAGCTCAATTATTTGCTAAGTAAGACCAAAACTATGAAAGGTCCCAGAACACTACCCTTAGGAATAACATCCTTCACTGGTTTACGATTACTAAAACCCCTAAAAATCATCATTTCTATCTTGAAAAGCTGTGAAGGTGATTAAGAAGGGAACCTTCAGTATCTGGGCTGTGCAGTTTACGAATACTTGCTTCATGGTCGCTCAAGTCAGTGACAGAACTAAACGCTATGTGGGCACGTCCGGAAAGCTGCGAAGATCAGGTATAGACCTTCCAGCACCCAAGTCATGAAGTTTATGTATATGAGACTCTTGGCTAACCAAATCAGTTGCAGAACTATAAAGTTATTTGAACACGGCTGCGGAGCTAAATCAGAATAAGTACCACTTGAAAGTCTATTTGGACACGTCTGGACTAGCAATCATTACCATGGTTGTTTTGTTGTAACTAATATCTGCTTCTATACAACATTTTAAAACAGGTACATGATCGAATTTTCCTGTATTAGGAAGTATATATTTTTAATGAGATCATATGAAAAAATTATTTAGCTTACAAGACTCTACTTCAAAAATCTGTAAAAAAATTGATGGTTTCATATTTGTTTGAGTGTTGAATTCAGCGGCCTTGATCATAATTCCTGGATGTAACAAGAAGTTATTGGATAAGAGACATCTAACTGGACTGAGATAATGCATCTCTCTCTCTCTCTCTCTCTCTCTTGTTTATTTTAGGACAGGAATTTTTATTGTGCTTGGTTCCAATAACATTTCTTTTCAATGCCACCGAACTAAACCAAACCATTTTTCAATATTTCTTTAAAAAACGTGTTATTTAATTTTGGTTTTGTAATAAAAAAAAAACACTGGTTTACGCACCGACGGCGCCTTTTTATGCAAAAATATATATTAAGAATGAACACATCTAAGGCATTTTTTATGTAAAAAATCGATATTAAGAACAATTAATACAAAAGTTTCAGAATTCCTATTCCGCTTTAAAATGACAATAACAGCTGTAAGGCTCATCGAAACCAGCCCGCGATTGTCGTTTGAAATTCATTAATTATTGTCAGTGCTGGATTTGATTCCTATAAATCAGTTTTATGGATTAAAAGCGACATTCGATTTGAATTCCACATTACCCATTTATTGAGTGGGCTAAATAACCCACTGATTTCGTTGGGCAAAGGCTTAACTCATTGCAGACTTAGATATTGGGAGGTCTGGTAAATCCAAATTGAAGGCTAACCACTTTTATTTTTATGGATATTTATTATTTCCAAGAAGTCAGAATCGGGTTCCTTGGGGTTTTTATTTTCTGCCCATTTTTATAATAATAATAATAATAATAATAATAATAATAATAATAATAATAATAATAATAATAATAATGATAATAATAATAATAATAATGTGCCTTCATTATACGTATTTAAATGTGAGTCAGTGATGACAGAACCTGGCCTGACTAGAGCTTTAAACACGCAGTTACGTACAGAAAACAAATGTTTATATAGATTATATTTGTATATTTTTTATTAGTCTACGATGGTGTTCATGTATCTTATGACTCAGGTGACCAGACTAGTATCTGACCTATATTGGATGGAGTTTTTGAATGTGGGCCTATGGGTACTGCAGTGACGTAGGTAGCACTTTGTTATTTTAACTCCGTAGTTGCAGGCGGAGTATTTTCACAAATTTAAAGCTAAATCTTCGAAGCTGCCAAAATTACTCAACGTCGAAGTTTATATAATCACATGAGTAAAGGTAAAGTGAGCTCCATTGAGCAACAGCAGAGATTTACAGATTAACTTCTGTGTGCAGAAACTAAGTTACCGAAAGTATTCTTTTCCTATTCGTAGCTCGAGGAAACCTTCGTAAGCAGGCGAGACTTCACGGAAACCAAAACTAACGTTTTATAAGTGCTGAAGACACTTTGGGTCGCGTAGCTCAAGCGTCAAGTGTCGAGCACGCCAAGCTTCAGCGTCGCGGTTTTATCGGAGGAAAATGAAGACATCCACCGTAACATTCATAAACCGAAGTGTGCCCTCCCTTGTCTCTGCCCATTTAATGCTAACCACACCCATTCTGACTTATCTCTTATGGCAAATGTAAAAAAAAAAGCGAGTGACATATTAAAATCTGGGATTTTATCACTTACGGCACTATGTCGGAAGGACTAATGTGTCAACTCGTTTGGCCTGATGTCAAAATTAAGTAGATAAATCAGGAAAACTTCAGGGGACATCTCGTCATTAGATGTGCTCTGGGTTTTGCTAAACATGAAGACCTTCAAATGATAGAACGATTGATTTATGAACTTCGTAGGTGACTGAGTACATGAGACTTTCAATGATACCTAATCTGTCCGTCTTTCTTTCTTTCTTCCTTTTTGTCTTTAAATCTTTAGCTGAAAACCCTTATGGACTGAGGGTTCCAAAGGGAAATTCACCTGCAAGGAGAGACAGTTTAAAGGAAAGGGTGATAAATAAATGATATATGAGGGAACAGAAAATAAAGCGGACATACCTGAAATTCAAGAGACGCCAGCAGAGAGCAGGAATGAACTTGCTCCTCGCTTAAACATTTGGAGGTTTGGAGACTCCACAAATGCACCACACAAACTATTCCACATTTTAGTTGTAGCCAGATAAAACTCGTAGCAAGCTGGGTAGTATTAAACCTGTTTTCAGTTCCTTAGAAAATAATGAACAAGAAAATCTTTTTAATTTTATCATTGGTGAAATTAATATTTTCCAAATATTTATCATATAAGAAAAACTTTTATTCGTCTTTGTTAAGAAGATTTATACTAAGGTGATAAATGTGAAGCATGAATTACGTAAGAAGTGACTTCTGTTAATTTGTTAATGATGAGATTATGAACAGAAGAAAGCATACTTCTTTAGCTTAATGACTTAAACCCAACTTGCTTTTGAAGAGCCTGGGGGGAATGAGATCCTTAGCAAGATTTTTTTTAAGGAACTTGAAGAATAAAGTAAGTCGTATGAGGATTTAATGACTGATAGGGGTATGCAAGAGACATCTTATGTACCTTGGCGAGTAATGCATTCTGTATAAGTGAGCTACCACTTTAAATGGGGGTCAAATTAAGAGTACTTTTCAGGTTTATAGAAGAATTATGAATGATTGAAAGGTCTCTGTCGAGTAGCAGATATTCTCGAATTAATTTAAAGTACTGGAGAGAATGCAACATTCAGCTATGAGGTCTGGGCGTTTATGGTGGTGAACCTAAAATGGGCCAAGTAATTGATAGCTCATTCTCCATGAAATTCTCAGCAGATGGGATAATGAAACATTCACCGAATCAGTTGAATAGATACTTTCTTATTTGTATTATTAAGCCTTTTATAATTATAAATATATATTTGTGAACATTGATATTTTTGGAGATTTTTTTAAAATTCAATACTATTCCCACCGAAAGTTAACAATAAATCGTTCTTCCTTGTTAAGCATCTTTTGCATAAAATAACTTTTGTTTCTCAGTTGTGAGCAAATAATCTGAAGAAACTTGCCAGATTACTGTTAAACATGAATATAATAGTAGAATACATAGATACCTTTGCTCCCTCTATTTGAATGCTACAATCTACTGCAGATACACTGGTAGTGAAGACAAGAAACTTAGTTTAGTGTGGAAAATAGCATCCGCAAATAAAAATGTCTTTAGTAGCTGAAAAAAAGAATATTCTGCCATGGGTTTAGTTACCAAGAGTGGATTTTTTAAAGGATTTTCAGTTGATAGTAGGATTAGAGTTGCTTAAACAGTGATCTTAACCAGATCACAGTAAAAATTCATTTTAAGAAATTATGATAACCAGGTGTATAACAGTGTGGTCAGCGATCAACGGTCAAATCCCAACAATATATTTTGAAACAGTTTAAAAGATGAACATTTAAGAACAAAGGTGTTTTGACTGGCAGTTGTTATGTCCGAGAAAGCCTGTCAAGCAGAGCTCAGAAATAGAAAGAGTCATTAGGGTCTCCTGATCAGCACTGGAATCCAAAACTTGATTCAAGTGGCTGAAAGACGGGCTACCCAAGAGCAAGAGCCTGTGCTGACATAAGGCCAACTTCAGCTAAAAGCATAAGAAGAAGAAGTACTTGGAAGAATGGAGCACTGAAATTCATAGTGGATTATGTAACAGATTTCAGGCAGCTGTAAGGAGATGCATAATTCGAGATGAATTCGCAGAAACTGTAGAAAATGGGAAACTTAGCGATTTGGGTACAGTGAATTCAGATTCCACAATAAGCTGTAGGTCCCGTTGCTAGGTAACCAGTTGGTTCTTAGCCACGTAAAATAAATCTAATCCTTCGGGCCAGCCCTAGGAGAGCTGTTAATCAGCTCAGTGGTCTGGTTAAACTAAGGTATACTTAACTTTTCAGCAACATTTTCGAAGTACGTGGGAGAGTAAGACATAGTAATAGTGATTTACAGCTTAATCTCGACGTCAAAATCCCTATAGGTAGCACAAGACAAAATTCATGCAGTAACAAATTTTGCTGATTTCGGGAGAACTCGGAAGTACATGTGTTAGGTTGCTAAGTTGAGTTCCATAAGGTTTTTTCTTTTATGAGGATTTCCTGTAGGGCCTTTTGTGCTATTGATTCTTACGTTATTGCGTTGGAGATATAAAAGGGAGATTATAAGGTTTAAAAAATAATAATAAAACAATTCATATAAAATAACAAAGGAAACAGAATGTTAAAGGCTGTTATAATGTTCATACCGAAGATGAAACAAATAATGTGCATACTGAAAATGAAACAGAAATAATGGGTATACTGTTAATGAAACAGAAATTTCATTAATTTCTCCTGTCCATCTCAAAACGTCCGCTTCTTTCATTGTTACCTGAACAATGCTACTACTCCAAGGAATCTATTTATTATACAAGGATTACCGCAAATAGAGAGCTAAAAGAAACTAGTAAAAAATGCGCCCAAGTCTCGTTGGAGCATCGAGTTTTCTGTACAGCGTATAATCAAGGCCACCTAAAACAGATCTATCTTTCGGTGATATCGGTGTAATACTGTATGAGCCGAGCCCATGAAACTTTAACCACGGCCTGTCCTATGGCTAACTTTAACCTTAAATAAAATAAAAACTACTGAGGCTAGAGGGCTGCAATTTGGTGTTTGATGATTTCAGGGTGGATGATCAACATATCAGTTTGCAGCCTTCTAGCCTCAGTAGTTTTTAAGATCTGAGGGCGGACAGAAAAACTGCGGACGGACAGACAACGCCCACACAATAGTTTTCTTTTACAGAAAACTAGAAAGAGGACATTGAAGGAAAATTTAAATGTTCATATCGGAACATGTCAGAAAGGTAGTGAAAGACGGAACGTTTGGTGGGAATATTTTAAATGGCTACAATGCAGTAGTCATACTCTCTGACAGATCATCATTTAAATAAAAAAATTGCGATGATCTCTACATTTCAAACTGACTCCTGTCATAGAAATGATTCGATGAATTATGAACTATACTAATAATTCATTTAAACTTCTGGCTTTCGTGCGCTATGGAGGAACACGCCAAAATGACATGAAATTGTCGAGAATAGTTCACTTGAGTACAAGGTCCAGTAAAAAGTTAGATAAAAAAAAAAAAAAAAACTCACTCTACTTCGGTTGGTTGAAATAAGGAGATAACTTCCCGTAGACTTTTAAGATGCTGCCTCGTGGAGACAGTATTATTTTGCCTAGTGTTATTTGTAATGAAAATTAAATCATATATATATATATATATATATATATATATATATATATATATATATATATATATATATATATATATATATATATATATATATACATGTGTATATATATGTGTGTGTATGTATATAAACATACTTAAACACATCCACATATATATGTAAAGACTATTTTTATACGTGGAGTTCTTTTCATGATCAAACTTTCCCTAGTACTTTATTTTTATTCTAAATTTAAGACATATGGCTTGCAGTAACACACACACGCATACACACACACACATATATATATACATATTAATGGTAATATTTTTAAATTCCTTTAAAATTTTCTGTATATACTCTAGGTCATTTAATGTCCTTTTTGAAAATTATGCATTTCTGAGTTTTTTTAAAATTTATATTTATTTATTTATATATATATATATATATATATATATATATATATATATATATATATATATATATATATATATATATATATATATACCTGCAGTGTGTGTGTGTGTGTGTATGTGCGGGAGTATGAGTGTGTTCGCTCACCGAAACTGTGCTGTTATATATAAATCAGTTATTAGTATTATTCCTATCGATCATTAGGATTTTCATTTATCATATAACTTTAAGAGGTAAAACAAGGGCAGAGTATCATGAAAAGCTTTCGTAAATGTCTCTGTTATTATTATTATTATTATTATTATTATTATTATTATTATTATTATTATTATTATTATTATTATCCAAGAAGGATTACCTCTACAAAGCAGGTTTGCACAGGATAGAATGCCATAATGTAAAAAATGGAAAAATCAGAAAAAAATGTGAGAACTACCAAAAATGAAAACAAAACATTAGGATAAATAAGAAGACAGACGAATAAATACACAAGAGAGCAAAACTATATGTAATTAAACAGTTACTTAACAGGTGAACATCCCTCGAATAACCCCCCCCCCCCTTCACAGAAATAAAAGTAGCATATTGTGGTCGTAATATTCTTTCCAGATTTGACAGAGGCAGGTATAAGGTGATTGTGTTTCATCTGCCCAAAACAAAGAAAAAAAAATTAAACAACGATTAAAAATACAAAATCAAGTAAAAGTGATCAAAGTTCACGCAGGAGGAATCTTGAATAGCGCTTTTTGTCTTTAAATTTTCATATAAATTTACCTTTCTTGTGTCGAATTCACCTTAAGGGAATTCCGAAAATTACTCAGTGAGTGCAAATATATTAGAGTAATTAGTGAGAGAGGCTGGACGACGGAAATTTTAAGATAATAATAATAATAATAATAATAATAATAATAATAATAATAATAATAATAATAATAATAATAATAATAATAGTTTGCCGGTTTTGCTTTATGGATACGTTGTATTGATCTGAAGTGAAAATTTCGGAGGATTCTTCTTTCGAATCTTTAAGGATGCTTTGTCTCATTTTGCTAGTCTGTTGGATTGCCTTAATGCAGAACAAATAAATAAGAAAATATATAAGTAAATAAATAAACTATTAAGTATTTTATTCGTGAACAACACTGAGGACAATAAGTTTTCCAAATCCGAAATAACTTTTGCCCAGCCCAAAGTAACTTTTCCTAATCCTAAATAACTTTTTCCAAATCAGAAATAACTTTGTCCTAGTCCGAAGCAAACTTTTCTAAATCCGAAATAACACTATCGTAATCCAAAATAACTTTGTCCTAATTCCGAAACAACTTTTTCCCAATCCAAAATAACTTTGTTCTAATCCGAAATAACTGTCCTGATCCGAAACAACTTTTTCCTAAGTTTTCCTTATTTCAAGTGACTTTTTCATTATTCCAAACAACTTTTTCCTAACCGAAATAACTTTTTCTAATCCTAAAAAGTTATAATTCGCAGTTCTGAATATTAAAACTCCATTTCATGTATTGAGGTCAAAACAAAGCATTTTTGACGACACAATAGTTTGTATTTAGTTCAGTTGCCAACTAAAAACAAAAGGAGCAAAACGAGTGAAGAGCAATAGTAAGGCTTTCACGAAGCGACATTATTCCATGAAATACATATATATTTGCATAGAATTATTATTCTTATTAAAAATTACCCCACAGTCATGTTGGGAGACGAAAACAACTCTAAAAATGCCAAATAAACATTTTATAGGATATGTATTTTTTGATGCGTATGAAATTATTCTTGTTCTTCAGAATGACATTACACTTACGTGGAAATGGCTAGGAGGTATTCTGTTTTCTACAAACAAGCTTTTAGATAGTAGAATACCAAGGAGTGACGAAAAAGAAGCCTTAGAGAATACCGAGGAATTCGGGCAGTTGATCATACGTGTGGAATCGTCACGTTTCCGACATAACACTGCACAGTTTATGACTCCACACTCGGTTGTGTTTAAAATATGTCGGGATATTTCCTCTGGGTTTGAAATATCCTTTGTGCCGTCCATTGTTAGTGCTAGGAGAGACTGCTAGGACTGGTAGGCCACAAAAAAGTCATATATTTGATAAGACTAGGAATTTTAGAGATGTTTATGGCCTTTTTAATCACTCAGACAAAACAGGCAAAATTAACACATAGAGGATTATAGGGTATACCAATATTAAATTAAAAAGAAAAAAAAATGAAATGCTGATTTCTTGACATATGTCTACCAGTTCTCATAGAGGTGAAGCCTTCTTATGTTACACGCCACTGGTATATCAAAACATTGAAACTCGAGAGGATGAACTTTTTCCTCTTCTTCTCTAGGGTGTCTAAGAGATTAAGTCCTATTCATAACCAAAAACACTTCAATGCATCTATCAGCAAATACAGACCATCTTTCAAGCGCCCAAGTACGAAAAAAATCATCTAGGAATAAAGAATTTCAATCCTGTGATTGTGGAGACATTTACGAATGAATTCAAAACGCAAAAATCAGCTAAAAGGAATTTACAACCAAGATATTTATAAACACAGTGAAGTGTTATCGACACTACTCAGTCCTCTGCCTCTTCCCTATGCTTTAGCTGAGTAATCACTCGTAGTTCGGTTGCACCTGCAGCAGCTGAAATAAGAACAAAGAGGTCAATAACAGCAATATTAATAGCAGTTATTATTATTTTTATTACATAATCAATGACAGAAAGCTAATGTGTCCTCTACTTCAGCTGCCTTATACCACTAAAACTGACGTAGGAACTGCACTGGACCAGTCACCTTCAAGTATTGTATCAGTGGTAAAAAGACAATAAATCAGTTTTCGAATTTATTATTACACAACAGAACTTAAGGAGACGGAGTTTTAGTATTCTGATGAGATCGTTTCAGTCTTTATGGGAATCTGGGGCCTCGTTGTGACCAACTGTCTCAGTCACCATACTTCTAGGAATTGTTCATACTTCAAAGCTTCAATTTTTTAGGGTTCAAGAGAGAGAGAGAGAGAGAGAGAGAGAGAGAGAGAGAGAGAGAGAGAGAGAGAGAGAGAGAGAGAGAGAGGGAGGAATGTTTGATAAAGGAGAAAGGTAAAATAGATAGTAATGAGAGAGAGAGAAAGGGAGCATAGAAGAACTAAGGATTGATGGAAGATTGCAAGAGCTAGAAAATATTCAGAGGAGAAAAACATAGAAAATTTCTAGGTCAGAATCAAAGAAAAATTATATTAAATAATAAAAAAGTATAGACAGACTTTGACTACAAGTAAACTCTTCATAGGAAGTTGCAGAAGCGGTCAAAAAATTGAATTAAATACCCTAGTGCATTAAAATGTGGATGTGCCGTTGAAAAGGCAAAACCTCTGACTATAAAATGATCTGAACCGAAGTCCTAACCCCAACAGATGGTCAAGGGAGATTACGTGCTGACGGCTACTGGCCCTTCAGTAGCGGTCGCCTTCCAAGTACTGACCAGACTCACCTTTTGCTTACCTTCGTTGATGGAGGGATCCAAAATACCCGTCATTCATCGGTTATTCACTTATCCAGGAACGGTAAACGCCCAGAGTTACTTAACTTCACTGGTAGAAGACCAGCATTGTATAATACGCAGTAACAAGAACCAACATCCTATGCTGAAGGAATTCTATAATCATCACTCAAAGGTACTGCGAAAACAAGGTATATGGTTGTTGATAGACTCTGCCAATTACTAGAGTCTCCGAGAAGTGATAAACCAGGAGAATATGGCGTTCGATGTAAGATTAAAAAGTGGTCCAGTGTTTCTAACAAAGTACTTTATTAGCCAGTCAGTAATTCTGTTTCCTTGGCTGATCAAGGCTTCCGTTTGATTGGCCAGTCAAGACCTTTTTTCACTGGTTAGTCAAAATCCTCGTTTTATTAACCAACCATTCCTTATATTTCTAGCTAATCCTTAGCTTTATCAGGTAATAAAGTCCTTTCATTTATGGCTCTTTGAGCTTTTGGCAAATCAACACCATTGCAAATGTTTACTGACACTGTGCTGGTCTCATGGTTATTCAGAGAGGAGCCTCACTGAGTCTAAACTACCAAAGCTTGCAATTATTTGATTCGGTAATATTGGAGTTGCAGTGTCACATTTGTGTATTACTGTGGAAAGCTGTTACGATGATGATGATGATAATAATAATAATAATAATAATAATAATAATAATAATAATTATTATTATTATTATTATTATTATTATTATTATTATTATTATTATTATTATTATTATTATTATTATTCTAAAGGGTCCAGACTGACGATGAACCCAAAGAAGGGTTCGAAAGCTTCTATAAAATTCTTCTCGATCCTTTAACAATTATATTATTTTGGACCCTTTAGAATATTTATGAACTCTCATGATAGAGAGTTTTTCTCCCAGGTACAGTTATTATTATTATTATTATTATTATTATTATTATTATTATTATTATTATTATTATTATTATTATTATTAAAAACTATGGCTGCATCAGTAGATTTCTTAATAACATTTCTCTGTTTTACTAATGATTCCTTTCTATAGTGACTTTTCTCAGGTAGGGAGACGTGTAAGATGACTTACATCGTAAGCAATTTAATGTTCTAGACATAAAGCCATGTGGTAAAACAATCATATGCCGGGCCAACATGATATCTTTACTGGGAGATATGGACGAACACAGTGTGAAAATAGAATTAATGCTTTTCTTAGGCCCCAGGTTTAGCTGGAATTCTCCAGGAGGTATGAATCACACTCTTCTGCAAGTTTCTTTGAATTTATTGAGAAAAAAAATTCCCCTCTTATGAAAGACAAAACAGGAATCAAGGTGATTCAAGAAACAGGCCGTGTCTTCAGAGGTGAATGGGCTTCTTCCCTTTCTTTGCCTGTTGGTAGTATTTCAGATTAGTTGCTCACACGCTGTTCTGTGTGCACGATGTTTTGTTGTGGGGTTCAGAGTGGGGGCCAACCCCCCGGCCAGTACATTATTATTATTACTCAGAAGATAAACCCTGTTCATATGGAACAAACCCATAGAGGCCATTGACTTGAGGTTCAAACTTCCAAAGAATGTGGTGTTCATTCAAAAGAAGTAACAGAAGGTGATGGGAAATACAGAAAGAAGAGGTCGGTTATTAGAAGAACAGGTAAATTAAGAAATTAAGTAAATAAATAAAAATGTAAGTAAATTATTAAAATCCAAGGGTTAAGGGATGGTTAGGTTAAGATGCGTTGCTGTTGAAATATGTCTTTTATCTGCTTTTAAGGAAACGTGCAACACTCTTCAGCATTTTTACCCTCCTGTTCACCTCCTGGGCCTTATTGTGCCTCATTGACCTTAAGGATCTGTTGCAAGGTATGTTGCAAGTTTCATGGCATTCATTTCTAGGATGAGGTTGCAAGCCCATGTTCTGCCTCTCCACGCCCCCTCTTCAAAACCTATCAAATGCTCCGTACTGATTGAGGGACGTGTAGAGTGACATTAGTGTTATCTCAATCTCTTCTAGCATACATTAAGAAGAGTCTTATTTTCAAAAACAAAAAGGATTCGGAACCAGTAAGTAGATGGCCAGTGTAGGATAAAAATGAAGAAAAAAAAATGAGAGAGAGAGAGAGAGAGAGAGAGAGAGAGAGAGAGAGAGAGAGAGAGAGAGAGAGAGAGATTTTTTAAAAAGTCCATGCGATCTCTGCTGGTCAATCATATGAATAAGGAAAAGCTACCGTTCGGCTTTCAAAGAGGGAAGTGTATAACAGGCGGAGAAATAGTCTAATAGTCTAATAGTCGTGCATTATCCGATAAGGTCCGATTGAATATGCAGGAGGGACGAATATTCCCATGATTGAAAGGAAGAAGAGAGGCTATTGGTCGAGCCACTGACGATTAGTAGGGGATATAATGAAGGATCAGGAAGGATATAATGACAGATCGGGTGGGTATGGAATCACCACTTGGGAACAAATAGTGTTGGGATATATCACTTTAGCCTTAATGCACAGCTCAGTTTTTTGTTCAATTTTTATTCAGTTTTTTGTATTTTTTTCTACATTTTAGCATATATATGTATTATACACACTCACATACATACATACATACATACATACATACATACATACATACATACATACATACATACATACATACATACATACATATATATATATACATATATGTATATATATACATGCATATATATATATACTGTATATATATATTACATATATAATGCGAAAATGTAAAAAGAAAAATACAAAAGACTGAATTAAAGGAAACATATATACAAACACCACCATTACTACTACTACTACTACTACTACTACTACTACTACTAC
The DNA here is from genome assembly GCF_040412425.1 of Macrobrachium rosenbergii. Classification (NCBI taxonomy): domain Eukaryota; kingdom Metazoa; phylum Arthropoda; class Malacostraca; order Decapoda; family Palaemonidae; genus Macrobrachium; species Macrobrachium rosenbergii. Next base: position 51,443,007 of record NC_089795.1, read on the forward strand.
TACTACTACTACTAATAATAATAATAATAATAATAATAATAATAATAATAATAATAATAATACCATCGTTACCTATGAAAATAGAAGCCTTTATATAACCCTCATTCAGGTATCTTAAAAACCAGATTAAAATGTATTTTTGTGAGGCTTTCCTTCATTCTTTTGACTGATTAATTTTCTAAAAATACAATTATGAAAGTGAAATAATTAATCATAATTTTTTTATTTGGTCAGTTTATTACGTTCAAAAGATTTTACCATCTTTTTTAATAAGCACAATTGCCGGCCAAATCTCTTGTATGTATCTCTCTCTCTCTCTTTCGCGCTCTCTCTCTCTCTCTCTCTCTCTCTCTCTCTCTCTCTCTACCTGTGCAGAGATTTTTCAATGTAATTTTTAACAATTTGTAACTCAGCAATACAAAAGGCCACAGTTCAGGGGATTAATTCCTTTCATGTAACACATATTGTATATAACCATGGTAATAATAATATATTTATATTCAAATGGCAAGACCAAGGAACTTAAGACATACCCACGCATAAATATGTACCTGGGGCCCACACATACTTATATATGTATATCATATATATGTATGTATATATACGTACATATATGTATTTAAATACATATATATGTGTTATATATATGCACACACATATATATATGTATGTATGCATGTATGTTTATATATACATATATATATTTGTATATAAATAATATATATAAACACACACATACGTACACGTGTATGATGTCTGCGCGCGCGTATGATCCCAGATGTAAGAACGTATGCAGCAAGAATTTTAACAGTTGTATTGTTCTGTCATGATTTCAGTGTCTGACAGTGAGAAGGTTAATGACAGCAAAAGTGAGAATATTTCGACTTTCTGTGCGCGCACATTTTCAGAGAAACATATAAATTTAGTATGAAAATCTTTATGGCTATACCAGCAACTAGTTTTAGTTCTCTGTAAAAGAACACTTGAGATGGCTATTTGTCCGTCCGTCCGCACTTTTTCTGTCTGCCCTCAGGTCTTAAAAACTACCGAGGCTAGAGGGCTGCAAATTGGTTATGTTGATCATCCACCCTTCAAACATCAAACATACCAGATTGCAACCCTCTAGCTTCAGTAGTTTTTCATTTTATTTAAGGTTAATGTTAACCATAATCATACGTCCGGCACCGCTGTAGGTACCAACAACACAGGCCACCACCGGGCCATGGCTGAAAGATTCATGGGCCGCGGCTAAGAATTTCATGGGCCGTGGCTGAAAGTTTCATGCAATAAAGAAAACTCGATTGCGCCGAAGAAACTTTGGCGCATGTTTTACTTGTTTTATTTAGTTTTTGAGTGCTGGGCTTTATAAAGTTTTAATTAAAAAACATTGAAAGTTTCTACTTAAAATTTTAGGCACTACCAACAACCAGTCTATTTTTTCTTAATTTTTCATTCCAGTGAATGTTACATTACGAAACGTGAAGTTGCATGATGACGAGACATTCTATTTAAAAACAAGAAAATGCAAGAGCTGAAAAACAGTGTAAGTTAATTGCAAAAGAAATGATAGACTTGCTTTTGATAGGGATGAAATACAGAGATGTAAAATATTCCCTTTATCAAAAGATTATTTCAAGCTTATAAACTAAACCGAAACAGTCTTTTTTCCACAAAAATATATCAGAAATTGTCGACGTTTCTGTTCTAATTTCCTTTCCTCTCCCTGCTGAAGATCAAGTGGCTATAGCGACCGACCATAGCAAACATTTAGTGTATCTGGAAGTCGGCCCATCTGCTGATATTGCTGTTACATTTACTGGAGTCGTTCCGTTTACTGGTAATACTGTTATATTTGCTGGAGATGAAATGGAAAAAGAAAAGGTGTTGTGTACAAAAAGAAAAGGTCTACAGAAACAGAAAATGGTTCTTGAGTCGTTTCGGTTACAGATAATCCTGGAGCCATAAATGGAAGAAGAAAAGGTGTTTTATACGAAAAGAAAAGGTGTTGAGAAACCCAGAGAGGCTCCTGAGTCGTTCCGGTCACCTATAATACTGCTATACTTGCTGGAGGTGAAATGGGAGAAGAAAAGGTGTTTTATCTAAAAATAAAAGGTCTACAGAAACACAGAAAATGGTCCCTGAGTCGTTCCCTTCACTGATAATACTGATGTATTTGCTGAGATGAAATAGAAGAAGAAATAGTGTTTTATAAGAAAATAAAAGGTCTACAGAAACACAGAAAATGGTTCTTTAGTCGCTCTGTTTATTTGTAATACTACTATATTCGTTGGAGATGAAATGGAAAAAGAAAAGGTGTTTTATGCAAAAAGAGAAGATCTACAGAAACACAGGAAATGATTGGAAAAAGAAAGTGTTTTAAGCAGAAAGAAAAGGTCTACAGAAACAAATGGCTCCGTATTCGTTCCGTTTACTTATAATACTGCTATATTCGGTGGAGATAAAATGGAAGAAGAAGCGTTGTTTAAAAAAAAAAAAAAAAAGATCCACAGAAACACAGAAAATGGTCCCTGAGTCGTTCCGTTTAATACTGATACATTTTATGCAGATGAAATGGAAAAAAGGTGTTTTATACAAAAAAGAAAAGATCTACAGAAAGACACAATTGTTCCTGAGTCGTTCCGTTGGCTGATAATACTAATACATTTCTGGAGATGGAATGGAAGATGTGCTATTTAATACAAAGAGACAAGGTCTTTAGAAACCCAGAGCCTGAGTCGTTCCGTTTAATTATAATATGCCATAGTCACTGAAGATGAAATGGAAGAAGAAGAGCTGTTTTATGCGAAAAGAAAAGGTCTACAGAAACACAGCAGTCGGCCCATCTGCAGATATTGCTGCTATATTCACGGGAGAAGAAATGCTGTTTTATACAAAAAAGAAAAGACCTACAGAAACATAAATGGTCCCTGAGTCATTCCGTTTAATTATAATACTGCTATATTCGATGAAGATGAAATGGAAGAAGAAGCGCTGTTTTACACAAGGATAAAAGGTGTTCAGAAACCCAGTGCGGTGCTCTGCAGCAGTCCTCCAAGCGAAGGCAGTCGAAATGTCAAATGCTGAGACCCTGAGACCCATCCTCGTCGACGGAGACGTCATCCAGCCAGCCACCAACATCGATGGTATCACGACATGGCGTCCTGTGTGTGTGAGTGTGTGTGTGTGTGTGTATGTAGTGTCATCAAGAACTGCAAATCATCATCGTCGTCTTGCACGCTTATGTCGCGTCTCTCTCTCTCTCTCTCTCTCTCTCTCTCTCTCTCTCTTTCCAACTGGATACCCGGATCGTAGACAAGTCATCCCGCTGGTGTTGTTGCTGTTGATCCGGATCGTTGCTGATGTGCCGTCGCCATTTTCTGTCCGTTTTCTCCACTCTGAACTAGACTTTCGCTTTTGCTGCTTTTCGGCAGTTTTGTAAAAAAAGTCTTTTCTCTCTGTTGCTGAAGCTGAGGCGGATACGTGGCCACCATTTTCTTTGCCAGGAAGAATAAGACAATGATCTCAATTATCTCAAGTGCGAAAAGCATTTCATGTCATAATTACCAGATTCGTGAATAATTTCCCTTTGAAGGAATTGGAGTGGGAGTTGTTTAGAAGTGGTTGACTACCCTCACAGAAGATTTTTGTTCACCAAAATTAAATTCATACTTGATGTTAGCGTAGCTACACTGTCCAGGTACTAAGGTCATAATTATTTCTGTGAATAATTTCCTTTTTGTCAACCAAAATGGAAATCCATACTAGATGTTAGTGTAGCTACACTGTCCAGGTACTCATGTCATAATTACCACTTCTTTGAATAATTTCCCTTTGAAGAAACTGGAGTGGGAGTCGTTTAGAAGTGGCTGACTCCCATCACAGAGGATTTTTGTTCACCAAAGTTAAATCCATACTAGATGTTAGTGTAGATATTCTTTCCAGGTACTCATAATTACCATTTCTGTGGCTAATCTCCCTTTGAAGGAATTGGAGTGGGAGTCGTTTAGAAATGGCTGACTCCCATCACAGGGGATTTTTGTTCATCAAAATGGAAATCCATACTTGATGTTAGCTACACTCTCCAGGTACTGAGGTGCGCCAATCCTCCCCTCCCTCTCCCTTCCCCAAACCTGCCCTTCTCCCTTTTGTTATCCTTCTATTCAGACCTCTACATCACCCCAGTCTCTTTTATTAACCCCCCCCATCTTAATCACCCCCTTCCACTTCTCTTCTGGATCCTCCAAATCACTCGCTTGCAATAAGTTAATTACAAATCCTTTGCACGAGTCTGGAGTCCCTGTTCAAGCTTAAAGCCACTTTTTTTTTTTTCAAATCTTACTCTCTAACCTAAAGCCACGTTTTTTTTTAATCTTACTTTCTAACCTTAATGTATGCACTTGTATATACACGTATGCAATACACAAGAACATATATATATATATATATATATATATATATATATATATATATATATATATATATATATATATATATATATATAAATATATATATAATGTGTGAGTGTGTTTGTGTGTGTATACACCGACATTTCTCACCATTCTCTTCGTCAGATTCTTTCTATACTACTTAATTATTTGATATACATTAGTCTTTTATTTTGAAATAGAAATTATCTATTAATTTTTTGTCAGAAATTGTCTATTAATCTTCCATCAGTCTTTATTACTTTTGTGCTCCCTTTTTCTCTTCCTCTTTACTATTTTATTTTACCTTTCTCCTTTATCAAACATTCTCCTCTCTTCTCTCTCTCTCTCTCTCTCTCTCTCCTCTCTCTCTCTCTCTCTCTCTCTCTCCTATCTTCTTTAGTCGAAGCTATTCTCTTCAGCATCCCCGCTTATAATCACCCCACCCTCCACCACCAACACCACCACCTCCTCCCCAGTTCTCTCTCCTCCTGTGTCCCAAACAATCATCCCTTAAACCCATCATCACCGGCGCTCCTTCTGTTCGTTCTACCCCTTCCCCTACACTCCCACTACCACTACCCACCCCCTACACTGTTACCACCACACACCCCTACACCAGTCCCCGAGACCCAGAGACGCGTCCCTGCTGCATCCCCCCCCTCGCCATTTCAACCCAAAAGGGGTGAACAGGCTGAACAAGAGTGAACAGTGATCATCAACCGGTGATAACTTTGGAAAGTCGTGATGGTTAACTGAAACGTGATCTATAAGTCTTCTCTCTCTCTCTCTCTCTCTCTCTCTCTCTCTCTCTCTCTCTCTCTCTCTCTCTCTCTCTCTCTCTCTCTCTCTCTCTCTCTGTATATTTCTAATTCAGCTTTCATCTCTCTCATATTGTCCCTTTGTATGTTTCTCTCTCTCTCTCTCTCTCTCTCTCTCTCTCTCCTCCTTTTTTAATTGCTTCATTTCGGGTCTGGGCTAGAAAATAAATAAAAAAAAAGGTGATACCAGATATTGTTGTAATATGGCACTTTGTTTCATGAATCCAGTACCTTCAGCTTACCTCATCAAATTGTTCGAATTTTGGGCCCCAAGACCCTTGTAAGCTCCTCGCCTCTCAGCAAAAAAAAACACACACACACACACATACACACATTTTAAGGAAACTCATTCTTCTGTAGCATGAATTCTTATTTTGGGATGTCTGCTTTTAAGAAAAATTTTATAACTCTTCGAAGCTGCAGGGTTAGTGAATTTAATGTTACAAACAGATTTCACAACTGTACCTTTTTTAAGCGAATGAACATGTTCATATTTCTGATTTTCTTAACCTAAATGGTTAATTGCGTTCCTGCGTTTTATTTACCTTTACATCAGCATTTTCTTAAGGTCCTTTTTATTGTCTCCTCTCTTATAAAAATTAATTTTACTGTCGTTTCCTTCCTGAATTTAATCCTAAAGACAATTTTGGAGCATTTAATGATAACGAAGACGTTTAGAAGTCTGTAATGAATCGCAAAGGCAATTTTGTATCCTTTAATGAGTCCCAAGGACGATTTTGGAGCCTTCAAATAATTCTGAAGGCCATTTTGGAGCTTTAATAAGTCAAGACAATTTTGGAGCCTTTAATTAATCCCAGTAACAATTTTCGAGCATCTAATTGATTATAAAGATCATTTTAAAGCATCTAGTTAATCCCAAGGACCGTTTCGGAACTTTTAATTAGTTCTAGAGACTATTTTGAAACTTTCATGAACCCCAAAGACCGCTGTAGAGCCTTTAGTTAATCGCGAAGACCATTTTGTAGCCTGTAATCCTCGAGGCTGGTAGTATCTAAATTGTATTTTTTGATAGGATAAAATAACCGGGAGCTTTCAGAACATTTTATTCTTATTTCTACGTTTAGAATTTCATTAGACTTGCTGGAATCTATCAGTGTCTTACGTAGCTAATCAAATCCAGCCGGTGTTATGGCTCTAAATGTTGGAGCGATACCCCGAAATGGGATGATAAAGATCAGCACGAAGTTTTAGGACTGTAAGGAAGGGAAGAGCGTACGGTTTCTAAAAAGTACAACTTAATATTGTTAGAGGAATATTCAGCAACTAAGAGATCGGACATCTGACTTCCCAAAATACTGATATAAACTAAATTTCTATCAAAGAAACAAACAGTAGATAACAGCAAGTCAGATATAGGTTTTTTTAAGAGGTTTGGAAGCTGTCTTCTCTTTGCAGCAATAATAATTGTTATTATTATTGTTAAGGGTAACCTATGGTAATTGAGAACTTCCGTCGTACCAATTTGCATAACAGAGGTCGGTGACCATATGACCACTGTCTCACATTTTTGGCCCGTGTTCAAGCCCCTATTTCAATGGCTTCCGCAGTTCTGAAATTCGGTTTGATATAGTTTTTAGTTGTATTTTTTGTTCCTCTTGCTTTATTTCAAAGGTTAATGAATAATTGTTATCTTGAGCACGAAGTTATAGAGTTAATGCTTCTGGTACTTTCTTTGAAACTTGAAAAGTTTGAAAGCAAGAAATAAGGCATTGAAAGATAATACCACAGGTCAGAAGCATCCCCTTGGGTTTATCTTAGCTTATTCTTACTTGCTCCTCTAATTTTAATATATTGGTTTACGTTTTGCTTGTTCATACGCATTTTTACTTATAAGATTTTACAATCATATCTTTGTTACTACTTTTCATTTCTCTATTTGCAGTACATTAGCAAACTTATAATGTCTTACACTGAAATGTTAATACACAACTCAGATAAACTTACTCAGCCAACGGAGACTATACCAAGATAGTCACAATCAGGAACTTTGTGCACTGTAGTATGCCCAGTGGCTCCAAAATCTGTTCAGTTTCCAAATATTTTTCAGACGCTTTCCACTGATGGCCTTGATATCCCAAACGAAAATGACTTGGGAATTCATGCTGTTCAGAAAACTGATAGGCCAGGCACCGTCGTATTTACATATGAAGTCATTAAAGTTTGAAGTAAAATTAGCATCCAGCCAAAGTTTAAAGTTTCCAGTCTATTGGTAAATTCTGCCATTATCTAAGATGAGGGATGATTAGAAAATTAGGAGGGGAATCTATAGATTAATTAAAAACAATTTCAGTAATTCTGAAGCTCCTGCAAAATGGAACTTAGAAATAACTTTATCTTCAGTTCAGGGTGCTCTCTCTCTCTCTCTCTCTCTCTCTCTCTCTCTCTCTCTCTCTCTCTCTCTCTCTCTCTCTCTCTGTCTCTCTGTGTGTGTGTGTGGTGCAAATTACAGTGAATATTCACAATACATAAATGCCAGACAACATGCTGATGTATGTATGTGTATATATATATATATATATATATATATATATATATATATATATATATATATATATATATATATATATATATATATATATTTATATATATTTATACATGCACTTTTATACATACACACATACACACACATATATATATGTATATGTATATATATATTATATATATATATATATATATATATATATATATATATATATATATATATATATATATATATATATATATATTATGTCTGAATATGTTTATGGGCATGTGTCAGTGGGCTATTAGATAAAAGAGAAGAACACAAGCACACTAATGTAAGTTACCTAAAGAAGTAAGAGAGTTTACCTATCAATATTCCTTTTCTTTTAGGTAACTGAAGTCCTTGTACTACTGTAGGTATACTTTACAATCAGTGGTGCCTTTATATATTATGTAAGTCAAGTTTCCAGATAATAAAGTTTTAGAATGAATATTTGTCAATAATCCATTTTACAAACAGATCAGACATCAAAAATTCAATTCAGACTTCATTGTCACTTCTGTTAACGGTATTTATTTTGTAACAGTAACCCAGATACACGCGAATATGTCTGTGCGTGTGTAATTCTGTCTTTTGCGAAGGGCAAATGCCCAAATAACAACAATACCTGAGAAAACAGGGATTCCGTGCAGAGGCATCCAAACAGTTAGAAGATCTAATTCGTGTTCACAAAGAGCGATCTCAAATACCAGAACGAGTTTCCGAGAGGGATTTTCTCTGGCCTGGAAAGCGCAGCCCGTTGTTTCTCGCGTTAAAAAGTTTCCGGGGCCTCTGAATTTTCACAGCCGTTGTGGTTAGCACCGAAATAGCCTCCAATTTAAATCTGGTCAAATATGTAACCGGTGATAACGAAACCCGATTTGGAAATATTACGACAATTATTAACTGCACCAAACGGCAAACTGTTTTCTGCCTCGTGACTTACATCTTGAACAAGACTTTCTTCGACTGGTCCCAGCTTATCAAAACTACCTCACTTCAGTATCAGTAAGACGAAAGGACCCCGTTATAAAGAAACGAAGGCCATGCGCCGAATTACGCATTTCTCATCTGGATGTAGACGATTCTCTATAGCTGTAATGCAGACTAAATTCCATACCGCTTACTGAAGAAGTCTACGCCAACGTTCGGGGCTGAAAGCCTTCGTCATAGAGATGGACCAGTGTGATCTGCGGAGTAGGTGTTTGCACGCGATTTAGTGATAGGTACCTTTTCTCGCTGCTGTTACTACTACTGCTGACTGCTGTTGTTGTTGCTTCTGCTGTTGCTGCTCGTCTCCTACTTCTACTGCTGATGTTAATACAGTCTTTGATGATTTGTGGGGTGGGGGGGGTGCCTCCTGTTGATATTAAAGGTAGGATCCAATTTCCATTGTTTAAGAGTTAATAGGTTTTGTCAGTGACGTCTGTTCTGTCTTGCAGTCTTGTCTTACAGAGTTCCTGGTGATGAGGGCTTTCTACTCTTGCTGCCTTTGGGGACTGAACTCTTTCTAAAATGTCTGCTTTCAAAATGATAATAATAATAATAATGATAATAATAATAATAATAATAATAATAATAATAATAATAATTCAGTGATACCTTTTTTCACATCTTATGGAGCTGGACTCTTCCTAAAATGTTCAATACACACGTTACACACATTTATATATATATATATATATATATATATATATTATATATATATATATATATATATATATATATAGGTATATATATATATATATTACTATATATATGTGTATATATATATGTATATATATATATCACCATTGATATATAATTGTTCAAGGATTGTTTTGGTTTCATCGCCTCACAGGAATCAATTCTTCCTTGACATGAAGGGGATATATTCTTCCTTGGCCTAAATGGGATGAATTCATGCATGATTAGGTGAATCTTCCTTTGCTGAAAATGATTTTTATGACCCTATATACTGTCCAGATGCATTTTGTAACGGACTTGTTTGTTTTTGTTTCTGTCTGTTTGCACGGTCCCTCTATAATATCCATCCGTCCACTGAGGGTTAAAGTTTTATTAAGCTGGTGTGCAGCAGAGGGATGTCAGAGTCATTTTCAAAGTCATTCTTGAAGGTCAAAGGTTCAATGAGAATTCACAAGTACGTCTCCGTTTCATGTCTTTCATTTCAAGATTCTTCCTTGAGTGAAAGGTTCTAGAAAGGGTATATGTTGTGGAGATGTCTTTTTAAAACACACACACAAATGATGCTAAGAAAAGTGAAGGATGATTTAAAACTGGCCCGCGAAAAGTCTGGTTAAAAATACATGTTTTGTAAGGATTTTTTTAAATAAAAAAAAGTTTATTTAAGGTCAGTTTGCCCCTAAATAGGAGTAGAATCGTAACTTTTACTGGGCATATAAGGTTTTACGTCAATTTTCATATCTTTTAGGTCTGAGAAAGAGCTCATAAATTAAAATGAAATAAAACAACTCAGAAATTTGTAAGGGTTACTATCGTCATTCCAATCTATATAACACACTCAGAGAGCGAATCCTTGGTAAAAAAAAAGAAATAAAAAATGAAAAACATGATTTAAAAAATACTGAAATATCAGAGGAACCATTTCTGCACTGATCAAGGGCAGAAACCAACCGGGGTATGGCAAGATGCGCTTAAGGGTAGATGGAATGACGATTACAATGGGCATTTTTTTATCGTTTAATTTTTTCTTTTTGCAGGATTAAACTGCATCTTCAAATGAGGTTCATCGGGTTCAAAAGGGGTTTGCTGGTCCTACAATGAGTTTATAAGATTTTTTGAAGGGATAATTCAGATCATTTTGAGATGAAGAAATAAAAAAGATATAAAGAATATGCTTGTAAAAACTACTTATTTAGATATTTATGAAGTTAACATAGACAGATAGATATATTGTGAGAGAGAGAGAGAGAGAGAGAGAGAGAGAGAGAGAGAGAGAGAGAGAGAGAGAGCGAGCGATGTGTTAACAATTTAAAGAGAAAATATCTAAAATGTACGCATTTAGATATTCCTGAAATTGGCATAAAGAGAGAGAGAGGGAGAGGTGTAAACAATTTAAAGAGAAAATATCTGTAAAATGTACGTATTTAGATATTCCTGAAATTGGCGTAGAGAGAGAGAGAGAGAGAGAGAGAGAGAGAGAGAGAGAGAGAGAGAGAGAGAGAGAGAGAGAGGATGAAAACGAAAGAGAAACCACAACATAATATGAAAGGTATCATTAGAGAACATTAAAATCTTTAAAAGCAATCAATTTATTTTGCCCCAAGATACCTGCGAACTTCAAGAAACCTGCAGTGAATTGCAAACTGTAATGTGTTTAGGATGCCATGCTGTGTTAGGGATTATGAAGAAAATATCTTCCGTAATTATTATGAGTATGTATCTCAATAATTAATGAAGGAGGAAATTAGAGAGAGAGAGAGAGAGAGATTGAGAGAGAGAGAGAGAAAGAGGAGAGAGAGTGAGGGAAAGGAGTGAGGGGAGAAATGGGATATGAGAATGGGGAAATAAAAGAAAAAATAGAGAGAGAGAGAGAGAGAGAGAGAGAGTAGGGGGGAGTGGGGAGAAGTGGTATGAGTATAGGAAGATAAATAGAAAAAATCTAGAGAGAGAGAGAGAGAGAGGCGGGGAAAAATGGAAAATGACTATAGGAAAATAAATAGAAAAATCGAGAGAGAGAGAGAGAGAGCGAGAGAGAGAGAGAGAGAGAGAGAGAGAGAGAGAGAGAGAGAGAGAGAGAATACGACTAAAAGAAAATAGATAAAATTTTTCGTGTTAGAAAGTTGACAGAATACAACTGAGTCGTTTTGGATTCTTTTCTTCAATGCCAAACACTTGTGATTGCGTCTGATGCCATGAGAACGGCAGTAATGAAGTACTGTGTGTCCAGAATCTGAAAGTAAACAAAGAAACTGAGAGATATTCACTATTTCAGAGTCTGACTACAGGAGATGAATTACCAGAGATGAGATACATGAAAGTCTTACTACTGCGTTTCCAGTCTGTGAACTTTATTATTCAATAACAGGTGAAACACAAGCAATCACAGATACGTTACTTGAATTCTCCCAGACCTATTCTGTATCTCTTGCCAGTCTGTTCTTATAAAATAAGCACTTAAAGGGCTTATTGGCTTCTTGGTCCTTGTTTTCATTTGCCTGGTGAAATGAAATACAAGTTCTCATACCATATTGATTTAGCACAGTCGTGGATTGTTGCTCCCATACCAAAGACTACTTGCAGTTAGTCTGTATTTTGCGATTTAAACACCTGCAGATCAACCTTGTTTTGATAATTTTTACTCCTCATTCATTCAACAAACTATCCACTCATTCATTCAACGAATTACTACTTATTCATTCAACAAACTACTCCTCATTCACTTGAACTACTAATTCAAAAAACTACTCGTCATTCATTCAACAAATACTCCTCATTCATTCAACAAACTACCCACTCATTCATTCAACAAACTGCCCCTCATTCATTCAACAAACTACTACTCATTCAGTCAACAAACTACTCCTCATTCAGTCAACAAACTACTCCTCATTCACTTGAACTACTCATTCAAAAACTACTCCTCATTCATTCAACAAACTACTCCTCATTCATTCAACAAAAACTACCCCTTCTTAATTCAACAAACTACTCCTCATTCACTCAACAAACTCTTCATTCATTCAACAAAAACTGCTCCTCATTCATTCAACAAACTACTCTTCATCCGTTCAACAAACCACTCCTCATTTACTCAACAAACTACTCCTCATCCATTCACCAAACGACTCCTCATTCATTCAACAAAAACTACTCTGTATTCATTCAACAAGCGCTACTCCTTATTCATTAAACAAACTACTCCCCATTCACTCAGCAAACTACTCCTCAGTCATTCAACAAAAACTGCTCCTCATTCATTCAAGAAACTACTCCTCATTCATTCAACAAAAACTGCTCCTCATTCATTCAACAAGCTACTCCTCATTCATTCAAAAAACTACTCCTCATCCATCCAACAAACTACTCCTCATTCATTCAACAAAAACTGCTCCTCATCCATTCAACAAGCTACTCCTCATTCATTCAACAAACTACTCCTCATCCATCCAACAAATTACTCATTCATTCAACAAAAACTGCTCCTCATCCACTCAACAAACTACTCCTCATTCATTCAACAAAAACTGCTCCTCATCCATTCAACAGACTACTCCTCATTCATTCAACAAAAACTACTCCTCATTCAATTAAGAAACATTGTGTGGGGGAGAGGGGGGGGCCGGGTTGTATTTCGTCGCTGCAAGAATCTCTTCAATTGTTTGCCATTTCTCGGAAATTTGCAAATTGTCGCAGTATTTCTCAACATCGATTGAGAAATCTTTCATACATTGTGAAGAGGTCCATACACGATAAAAAGTTCAGATCTCGTAATGAAAAGAGTTTTTATTCTTCGATGAATGAAGATTTTGACACTACCTGGAACTATATAACTTTCTCACATATTTTCACTCGTAATAGATCAGTGGAAAGTATTTTACGTGACAGATGGAAATTTAATGGACCGTAAGATAGATTTCTTACTGCTTGATAAAGTGGGAAATTAATCAAATTCTAATTGAATAATTTTAGTGTTCAGTGTACAATAGTAGGGAAAATAAAAAATATTGCGATTCTGCAGAGATATAAAATGACACAGTGAAAATAAATCAGAGGAGTATTTCGTAAAGACTAGAGAAACTTCTGACGTGAAATTACTCGAATCAGTTTTTCAGTTGCAGAAAGTAACTAAAAAATGTTGCTAATAGTTTTTCAAGAACGTAAACAAGAATACTAACACTGATTACTGATAAAAATGTAAAAAATCTTGTGCTCGTTTGATAAGAACTAGGATGCATATTGACAGCTATTAAGAAGCAAAACGGAGAGAGAGAGAGAGAGAGAGAGAGAGAGAGAGAGAGAGAGAGAGAGAGAGAGATTTGTTTTTAAAAACTTTAATAATCTGTTGTTCTTATTATGATAAACACAGTTACCAAAATGAGAGAGAGAGAGAGAGAGAGAGAGAGAGAGAGAGAGAGAGAGAGAGAGAGAGAGAGAGAGTAGAGAGAGAGAGGAAATTTATTCTTTTTAAGATAAAGACAAGTAACAAAATGAGAGGGGTAGGAATCTGTTATTCTTATTAAGATACAGGCAAATAACAAAATGAGAGAGAGAGAGAGGGAGAATCTATTATTCTTATTAAGATAAAGACAAGTAACAAAATGAGAGAGAGAGAAAAAAAAATCTATTCTTATTAAGATAAAGACAAGTAACAAAATAATAGAGAGAGAGAGAGAGAGAGAGAGAGAGAGAGAGAGAGAGAGAGAGAGAGAGAGAGAGAGTCTATTATTATTATTAAGAGAAAGACAAGTAACAAAATGAGAGAGAGAGGAAATCTATTATTCTTATGAGATAAAGACAACAAAATGAGAGAGAGAGAGAGAGAAGGGGGGAGAATCTATTATTCTTATTAAGATAAAGACAAGTAGCAAAATGAGAGAGAGAGAGAGAGAGGAAAACTATTATTCTTATTAAGACAAAGACAAGTAACAAAATGAGAGAGAGAAGAAATCTATTATTCTTATTAAGACAAAGACAAGTAACAAAATGAGAGAGAGAGAGAGAGAGAGAGAGAGAGAGAGAGAGAGAGAGAGAGAGAGAGAGAGAGAGAGAGAGAGAGAGAGAAAGAACTCTATTCTTATTAAGATAAAGACAAGTAACAAAATGAGAGAGAGAGAGAAAGGAAATCTATTATTCTTATCAAGATAAAGACTAGTAACAAAATGAGAGAGAGAGAGAGAGAGAGAGAGAGACAGGAAATCTATTATTCCTATTAAGATAAAGACAACAAAATGAGAGAGCGAGAGAGAGAGGGGGAGGAAATCTATTATTCTTATTAAGGTAAAGACAAGTAACCAAATGAGAGAGAGAGAGAGAGAGGAATCTGTTATACTTATTACGGTCAAGACAAGTAACCAAATGAGAGAGAGAGAGAGGAAATCTATTATTCTTATTAAGATGAAGACATGCAACAAAATGAGAGAGAGAGAGAGAGAGAGAGAGAGAGAGAGAGAGAGAGAGAGAGAGAGTCTAGTATTCGTATTCTTATTAAGATAAAGACAAGTAACAAGAGAGAGAGAGAGAGAGAGAGAGAGACTTTTATGTTGTTTTTGAAAACTTTATTAAACTGTTATTCTTATAAGATAAATACATGCCAAATGAGAGAGAGAGAGAGAGAGAGAGAGAGAGAGAGAGAGAGAGAGAGAGAGAGAGAGAGAGAGCCAAAATGAGAGAAACCTTATTATTCTTATTAAGATAAAGACAAGTAGCAAAATGAGAGAGAGAGAGAGAGAGAGAGAGAGAGAGAGAGAGAGAGAGGAGGAAATTTGGTATTCGTATTAAGATAAAAGACAAGCAACAAAATGAGAGAGAGAGAGAGAGAGCGAGAGAGAGAGAGAGGGACTTCATGTTGTTTTTTGAAAACTTTATTAAACTCTAATTATTTTAAGATAAATACAATTGCCAAAATGAGATAGAGAGATAACCTATTCTTATTAAGATAAAGACAAGTAATAAAATGAGAGTGAGAGAGAGAGAGAGAGAGAACTATTGACCTATTTTTGCCTAAATAAATAAAGAACAAAAGATCCGGATCAATATAAGCCGTGTTTAACCAATCTTATCATGAAGCAACTAAACAAAAAAATTTATACCAGTACTCACAAACAAACAATTTGCATACGCAATCATAATCACATGAATATTCGTAATGTTACGAGTGCCCGCTTTACCCATGGAAAAAAAAAAAACAGAAAATCCTCTTATCCACGCAGTTAAGATTTTAAATTATGACATAAACGCACACACGATGTAGGTGTTAGACTCTAACCCCTGGTTCCTTTCGGTGATCAATTTAATAGGCGCTTTGCATACCTCTCGAGGCTTAAACATGCATATTACAGCAAGTCTGCAAAAAGAGGAAGTCTCTTGCATTGAATAAGAAGGTGTTGGCAGTGCATATGATAGCACTCGCCATATCAGGTGTCTGATTTTCAATAAAGTGCTGTCTGTTTTTATTTTTGCGTGAGGGAGAGAGAGAGAGAGAGAGAGAGAGAGAGAGAGAGAGAGTTGAGAGGAGAAATGGGTTATGAGTATAGGAAAAAAGAGAAAATAGAGAGAGAGAGAAGAGAGAGAGAGAGAGAGAGAGAGAGAGAGTTGAGAGAGAAAGGGAGAGAGAGAGAGAGAGAGGTTGGGAAGAAATGGGAGATGAGCATTTAGGGAAATGAAAAGAAAAACGAGAGACAGAGAGAGAGAGAGAGAGAGAGAGAGAGAGAGGAGAGAGAGAGGGTTGGGGAGAAATGGGATATGAGTATAGGTAAATAAACAGAAAAAACAGAGAGAGACACAGAGAGAGAGAGAGAGAGAGAGAAAGAGGGGGTTGGGGAGAAATGGGATATTAGTATAGGTAAATAAATAGAAAAAACAGAGAGAGAGAGAGGGGGGGTTGGGAAGAAATGGAATATGAGTATAGGGAAATGAATAGAAAAAATCGAGAGAGACACAGATGAGAGCGAGAGAGAAAGAGAGAAAGAGAGGGTTGGGGAGAAATGGGATATGAGTATAGGGAAATGAATAGAAAAAATCGAAAGAGAGAGAGAGGTTGGAGAGAAATGGGATATGAGTATAGGTAAATAAATGGAAAAAAGAGAGAGAGAGAGAGAGAGAGACTTTATGTTATTGTTTGAAACCTTTAATTATCTAATGTTCTTATTCAGGTGATTATGAGCACAAAGAGAGAGAGAGAGGCGGGGGGCCCTTTATGCTATTGTTTGTTAGTAATCTAATGTTCTTATTTAGGTAATTATGAGTACAAAAAAATAAGAGAGAGAGAGAGAGAGAGAGAGAGAGAGAGAGAGAGAGAGAGAGAGAGAGAGAGAGAGAGAGAGATACAAAAACTTTGAGAGAGAGAGAGAGAGAGAGAGAGAGAGAGAGAGAGAGAGAGAGAGAGAGAGAGAAAGAGAGAGAGAGAGAGAGAGAGAGAGAGAGAGAGAGACCTTATTTGAATCCTTGGCTTTAATGATGTTTATATCAATCGTAAACATCGAACTTATCTCCTAGGTCTTGAAGCCTTTTAAAATGGTGAAGGTTATAGACCAGTGATTCTCAAACTGGGTGTCGTGGCACCCTGGGATGCCACAGACAGTGCCTAGGGGTGCCGCAAGATTGTCATGAATTTTGTCTTGGCTAGATCATCTCAATAAACTTGTGTAAAAAAAAAAGTTTGCAGATGTCTTCATATAATTATTATCAGCGTGCCTACCCTAATTATATTTATCTGATTCTTCTTATATGCTCTTTGTTTGTGCAGTATATTGCTGTATGTATAGTGTGTTGATTTTGGTTTGAGTGTGGCTAATAATTTTATTCATTAAATAAGAAGTTAATTCATGCGATATGGTGGGATGGTGAAGAAGGGGTGCCACGGTAATTATTACCTTAGTTAGGGTGCTGTCACCAAAAAAAGATTGAGAACCACTGTTATAGACAATAAAAAAACTGAAACATTGGTAGACTCTTAATGATTATAAAACGATTATTGCGTAATTGAATTTTTTGTTACATAAATACACATCTTCCGACGTCTTTTAATACAACAAATTTAGATTTTTAATTACCTGACAGCCACGTTCCTTACTGAACGGGTATGTATATATTCTCGAATTATCTTGTAACTGGATGAAAATAAGTCACTATTTTCTCTCAAGTTGTCATGTGACTGGATGAAAATAATTCACTTTTCTCTCAAGTTGTCTTGTGACTGGGTGAAAATAATTAACTATTTTCTCTCAAGTTATCTTATGACTGGATGAAAATTATTCACTATTTTTTTTTTTCAAGTTATCTTGTGACTGGATGAAAATAATTCACTATTTTTTCTCAATTTGTCTTGTAACTGGATGAAAATAATTCACTATTTTCTCTCAAGTTGTCTTGTGACTGGATGAAAATAATTCACTATTTTCTCTAAAGTTGTCTTGTAACTGGATGAAAATAATTCAATATTTTCTCTCAAGTTGTATTGTAACTGGATGAAAATAATTCACTATTTTCTGTCAGATTGCCTTGTGACTGGATGAAAATGGAATACCTACTTTATATTATTTTTTATTTCCTTTAGTACCATCGCCTCAGCAAACGTCTTGCTGTAACTTTCAGTGAGAAGAAAATCTGAATTTCCATCCGCAAACGAGAATTTTGTAAAGAAGAGTCAGGTCAGAATGCTGGAGGCAAATATTGAAAGTTTAAACCTTTTCCTAATTCTACGAATATTTAAATGAAATAGCATACTTTTGTCTTACTAAAATAAGTTGCAGTGCTATGTGTCGATTTAGTATGGTTTGAGGGCGTTGAACGAATAAAAGTTGTGCTATTAAAAATAAAACTTAAGAAATACAGAATCTTCAAAGGGAACAAGAACAGTAATTCTAGCATCAGTAATGTTTGCACGAAAAATAAAGGGCATAAGAAGGAGGCAAGTTAACATGGTGGATGGATCTTGTACTTTAAATAAAGCTAAACGAATCGTATAGGGCTGTCTGTCAGGACGGGTATGATTGTTAATTTGATTTGCCAGGCGATTTATCTTGGCTAAAACTAAAATGTGGAATTGTTTGCCTAGATGTGGAAACTTCAGACCCCCAAATGTTTTAGCGATGAGCAAATTCATTCCTGCTTTCTTCTGAATTGCAGGTGTGTCGGTTTCATTTTCTATTCCCTCACATTTATTCTTTTATCACCTTTTCCTATTAACTTGTCTCTCCAACCATGCTGATTTCCCTTTGGAGTCCTCTTGGGTTTATATCTCTTCTGACTCTGTCCACAAGGGTTTTCAGCTGAAGATTTAAAGAACGGAAGTAGGAAGAAGCAGAGAAAAAAAAAACTATAGAACAAAACTCATTTTTTTCTCTTTCCAGCTTGTCCAACACACCCCCTCAAAAAAAAATAAGAAATAGAAAATTGTTCGAGAATTTACAATTAGTTTAACGAAATCACGACTAAGACTGACTGATGAAGGTTACAGTGCCAGAGACTGTGGTACATCCCAACATCTTATATGTTAACATGGTCACCATCCATCTTAAGAAAAGATGTGCCATTTGATGTTGACCAAAATGGGTCGGAGAGTGGCTGTGTGGCACAGATAACCCAATCAGTCATGCAAAACATAATTGAAATCTGGGAACCTCTAGATACCCAAGTGACAGTGCTACCTGGCTGTGATGACAAAGTATAATCCTGGCCCATGGCAGTCGAGTATAACCTACAACTCATCACTTTGCCTGTTATTTTTGCAGGGCATTTAATAGACAACACTTCTCTAAAGTATAGTTAGGAAGCTCATGGGTGAATGCGTGATAAAAATTGTTTTTTTTTTATTGAACTCGTTATGGTGGTAAACAAGGGTAAGTGAGCGTGCATGTGCGTGAGTTGTTGCTGTTTATGAGTAAATAAACGTAAGCTGGGATGCAGAATTTCTGTCTGATGTGGGGTATTGTTCAAAACCTAGTATTTAAACATCGTGTGAATACGAGCATATTCCCTTAGTCTGTAGGTAATAATACCTTGCCTTTGTCTTTTATAAGGATTACGTCAAAATCGTTATAGTTATATAAATTTATTATGAAACATTGTTGCTTGATTGCACAATCATACAATTGTTTATCCAGATATTTAAAACGATTTAGTGCTGAATTTTGATACCAAGTACCTGCTCGAACAAGTAAAGTGGGAAATTTTATCATGACCAATATTAGTTTATTGTGATTTGTGATGACAAGCAACCCCATGCCGTTTTATGTATTTAGGAAAGGTTATTGTTTTATATATATTATATAGTATATATATTATATATATATTATATATATTCGTATATATATATGATATATATATATATATATATATGATATATATATATATATATATATATATATATATATATATATATATATATATATATATAACGTTGATAAAGGTTGAGTGCAAGAAGTAATTAAAATAGGTTGTATCGTTGCTTTCGATTTAGTAAAGCACAAAGTACTTATTTATAAACTTCAGAATCTTGGAGTGGGTGGATATGTTTTAGGATTACATCAAAAATTATTTACAGGTAAGCAACAGCCAGTTGCTGTTGATGTGATCTTTAGCGAACCAAGACCTATTGTGTCTGGAGTTTCACAGGGTAGTGTTCTTGGTCCGCTGTTATTTTTAGTGAATGCAAGTGAAATGATTGTTGGCCTGGAATTAATATTGTTCAGTATGCTTATGACCGAGAGCAGTATGTATTTGCAGGAAAACGTTTTGAAACCAAGTTTATAATCGAAGGTAGGAAAGCAAAAGAAAACTTCAGAAACCGAGAACTGGAATTAATATTGTTCAGTATGCTGATGATACAACATTTGTGGGTGTAGTATTCTCCATTTATGAGAAATCATGACATGTCAACCGTGACATAGAGCGTAGTAGTGAATGGTGTAGTCGGTGGGGTATAAGGCTGAACTCCAGTAAAATGAAAGCACTATTGATTGGCAGATGTCATGCAGATTTCCCATCCCATCCTCCCCTTCAGGTGGATAGGACTCTGCTGAATGAGTCTGAAGCTTTAACTATACTTGGTGTAACTTTTGACTCACATCTCACTTTTGAGAAACATCTGATGAAGTGTCAGCAAATGCCGCAGTAAGTTAGGTATTGTTCGTAAGGCCTCATATATTTATAACAGTGATAAAATCAATGCAACCTGTTTTAGGTCATTTGTCTTTCCTTTACTAGAATACTGTTCTAGTGGCTGTCTTTTTCTGCCAGAGATTTATCTTTATTACACTTAGTGGTTCGAGGTGGTAGGTTTCTGTGTCCTAACACTAGCAGTTATGACGTGGACCATCGACGGATGGCCTCTTGTTTGTCAATTTTTCGTAAGTGGTATTCTAACAGAGACCTTTCACATTCACAATTGATCCCTAATCCTTTATTCCTGCCCGGAGCGGCCAGATTTGCTGAACAGCAGCATCAGTATGCAGTAAATGTCCTTCGCTGTCGAACTTCTCAGTTCCAGAGGTCCTTTATTCCTCACACCGTTGGACTGTGAAACAGTCTCCCTGGGGATGTTGTGCAACTGGAACTTCAGAAGTGCAAGCGAAAATACAATGCATTAGTACCCTAAAACAATTCTACTTGTATTTTAATAATTCACTTAAATTATTATCTGTTTTTTTTTTTTTATTAATTTGTGGTTTTTTTCTTCTTTCTAATAACTGATCTCTTCCTTCTGTATTTTCTATTACCTTCTGTTACCTCTTTCAAATGAGCACCATATTCTTTGGAAGCTTGAATTTCAAGCTAGTGGCTCCTGTGGGTTTGTTCCATGTGAATAGGGTTTATGTTCTGAATGATAATGATAATAATTATATATATATATATATATATATATATATATATATATATATATATATATATATATATATATATATATATATATATTCAAGAGCGTTGTCTTCAAGAGCTTAGCAATTTAGTCCGATTGTATATTTATGTACAGCCTGATCACTGTTACCTTACACTTAAGCAAAACGCAGAATATGGATCGCAAACTAACCCTAGTTTTTTCATTAAGGCTAATCTGTTGAAACGTAACCTACCTTAGCCCTTTATTTTCAGTTTCTCAATTCCCTATGAGAGAAACAATCTCCATGAGATGATGTTGGGAAGTGAGAGGTGTTATATAACAGAGATTAGAGGCAAGAGGAATATGATGATAATTAATATGATTGTTTACTAAAGCGTAGTGGTGTTTTTTTTTTTCGGCCAAAACAATCATTCCAGCAATAACAGAGCCTCAGTAAACCTAAACTCATCAGACATGGAACCCTGTGTGTGGTCTTAGCTTGTTGAACTGTTTTGAATATTGTTTTGAGCTACAAAATGCGTTCAAAAATGTGTTATTCAAAATTCTGAAACGAAAAAATAAAAACTTTTGAAAAGTATTTTATAAATATTGGAAAGAAAAAAGTTTTATTTAAAGTTCTGCAACGAAAAATACAAAGTATTGAAAAGAATGTATGATTATTGGACAGAGAATAAGTATTATTCAAAATTCTGAAACAGAAAACGCGAGACTATTGAACAGTACTGTGTGATTGTTAAAAAGAGAAAAAGTGTCATCCGAAATTCTGCAACGAAAAATGGAAAGTATTGAAAAGGTAATGCATGATTATTGGAAAGATGAAAAAGTGTTATTCAGAATTCTAAAACGAAATAAAAACTACCGAAAACGTATTGTATGATTATTGGAAAGAGAAAAAGCGTTATTCAAAGTTTTGAAACGAAAAGTGCAAAGTACTGAAGAAGTATTGAATGATTATTGAAAAAAGAATAAGTGTTATTCAGAATTCTGAAAAAATGAAAATTATTAAAATAGTATTGCGAGATTACTGAAAAGAGAAAAAGTGTTATTCGAAATTCAGCAACGAAAAATGCAGATATTAAAAGAAGTGTTGTATGATTATTGGAATGAGAACAAGTCTTATTTAAAGTTCTCAAACGAAAAATGTGAAGTATTGAAAAGTTTTGTATGATTATTGGAAAGAGTAAGTGTTATTCAAAGTTCTGAACGCAAAAATGAAAACTATTGAAAAAGTGTTGTATGATTACTGGAGTGAGAAAAAGTGTTATTCAAAATTGTAAAACGAAAAAATGCAAAGTATTGAAAAAATATTGTATGATTATTAGAAAGAAAAAAAGTATTATTCAAAATTCTGAAACGTAAAAATGAAAAATATTGAAAAAGCGTTGTATGATTATTGGAAAAAGAAAGTGTTATTCAAAAATCTGAAACGAAAAATGCAAAGTATTGAAAAATTATTTGTATGATTATCGAAAAAAAAGTGTTATTCAAAATTCTGAAAAGCAAAAATTAAAACATTTGAAAAAGTATTGTATGATTATTGGAAAGAAAAAAGTGTTATTCAAAATTCTGAAACGAAGAAATTAAAGCTATTGGAAAATTTGTTGTATGGTTAATGGAAAGAAAAAAGCATTATTCAAAATTCTGAAACGCAAAAATGAAAACTTTTGAAAAGGTGTTGTATGATTATTGGAAAAAGAAAAGTGCTATTCTAAATTCTGAAAATAAAAATGAAAACTATAGGAAAATATTTTGTATGGTTATTGAAAAGAGAAGCACGAAAATTCAATATGGTAAAATGTCATATTTAGACAGAATGCAGTGAAAATTTCTTAATTATAGCGAAGCTCTGAAAGATGGATAAATATGCTGGCAAAATGTTTAACGCTCATTGAAAAGAGATTAAATTGTAAAGATGAAATGCAAACTATCTTGTATGTAAAAAAAATGACTCATAAAATGCTTAAAGAGTACACTAATGCAAGAACATTTTAAGTAAGGTAATCATGGCAAGTAAACTGAGTGAAATTCAGTGACCGAGAGCAGTATGTATTTGCAGGAAACATTTTGGAAACCAAGTTTATAATCGAAGGTAGGAAAGCGAAAGAAAACTTCAGAAACCGAGAACTGGAGTCCAGGCATTCTGAGAAAAGGAACATTACTTCGACTACTACTGGAATGATCGTACCTAAGAATTACGAGTACTTTCAAGACAATAATCATTTATCGTACCATTTATGATAACATTTGTTGTTGACGTAATTCAGCGTTGTAGCAATGAATCTAGCAAGGAATTTCTGTCTCTCTGTTCACGTGAACTTTCTGTTTAGTGAAGGATCTCCTTGAACTTCCTGCGTGAGTTTCATATGGAGACTTTTCTTACTGAGTGTCATTGAGAAACTTTCCTCATAATGTTAACTTCTGGGGTGACTTTCTTTACTGTATGAGTGTCATAAGAAGGCTTTCCTACTTGTGTGTGTCATGGGGAGACTTTACTTACTGTATGAGTGAATGTCAGAGAGAGACTTTCCTCCTTGTGTGAGTATCTTAAGAGAGACCTTCTTCAGTGTGAGAGTGCCATAGAGAGACTTTCCTCCCTGTTGGAATGTCATAGGGAGACCTTTCTCACTGTGTAAGTGTCATAGAGAAACTTTCCTTCCTGTTTAATTGTCAAAGGGAGACCTTCCTCACTGTGAGAGTGTCATAGAGAGGCTTTTCTCACTGTGGGGTTGGCATAGACTCCTCCTTGTTTGAATGTCACAGGGAGACCTTCCTCACTGTTAGAGTGTCATAGAGAGACTTTCCTCCCTGTTTGAATGTCGCAGGGAGACCTTCCTCACTGTTAGATTGTCATAGAGAGACTTTCCTCCCAGTTTGAATGTCACAGGGAGACCTTCCTCACTGTTAGAGTGTCATAAAGAGACTTTCCTCCCAGTTTGAATGTCACAGGGAGACCTTCCTCTCTGTGTGAGTGTCATAGATAGACTCCTCCTTGTTTGAATGTCATAGGGAGACTTTCCTCACTGTCAGTGTTATAGTTAATCATTCTACACCGTGTGTCACAGGGAGATCACAAATTTGATGAATGTAGGGTCTCAGATTTCTAAAGACAAAATTCCATGTAAACATTTAAATGTTAACTAACCTACATAATTTTCGATGTTACCTTTCCACCTGCATGTAGTTCTGGACGTGAGAATCCTGGTAGTTGTTACACTATGAAACTTGAGTAACTTGAATTCAGTCAGTCTTGACACGAGTGTTTGAGGTTGTGGAAGTTTGCCCTTTTAAATTGAGTATGTTTTAGCATTGTGGTATATGAATGTTCACTCATTTCAACAACAACAACAGCAACAACAACAACGGCAACAACAACAACAACAACAATAATAATAATAATAATAATAATAATAATAATAATAATAATAATAATAATAATAATAACCGCATTGGTATTAGCAGAACTACTATAATTTTTCCAAGTTCAAAGGCAGGTGGCATAATTTGGTTTCTGAAATCAGTACCAGTGTGATGTGTAGAAATGTCATTCAAGATAATTAAAATATCTGAATGAAACTGAAAAACTTCTTTCCTAATCATTCTTTAATTATGATCCAGGATATGATTTTAGAATGACAGATGACAGGGGCCGCTGCTTTCCTGACGATGGTTACAAACAACGAGTTTCCCTAGATGTCGAAGTTATCTTTGTCCATGAAGTAATCTCAGAGAATATCATTGACTTTTTATTGTTATTTTTAATTGACGTTTTCCTTTTTAAGTGTCAGTGATAATGAGCACATTAGGTACTGCTTTAAGTAATTTCACTTTGCTGAGTTTTTGACAATTTCCTTGCTAAGCATCGGTAGTTATGAGGTTATTGAGTAGTGCTTCAAGTAATTTTACTTTCCTGGTGTTTTCTATGGCTGGTGTACGCCTAGTGAATTGTTATGACTGTATCCTGAAAACGAAGACCTTTCATGAAGAATAGCATGCAGAAATAAAAGGGGAGAAGCCATCTTGAATTTCTGATCGCTCTGTACTCTCCCTAATCCACCCCCGTCCCCAAATAAACCCCAAGACAACCCCACGCCGCTCCACCTAGCTCCTATCAACCAAACACCATTCCTTCCCCCTCTCTCTCTCTCTCTCTCTCTCTCTCTCTCTCTCTCTCTCTCTCTCTCTCTCTCTCTTCTTTGAAGAGCAATGCTTTGCTTCCAGAATACTTGTACTTGTTCTTGCTCGGGATATTCGCCATTTTCTAATCTCAGGCAAGCCCTGTCTTTATTTCTTTTTTTTATGTATTTTTTTCTTTAATCTCCAGCGGGGGTATCGTTACAGACCCCAAAGCATGTTTACTACTCTTTATGATGCTTGACTAAGGGCAGCATTTCGGGAAGACCAAAATGGTACTTTAGGATAAACGGACCATCAAATCTTTCCTCTCTCTCTCTCTCTCTCTCTCTCTCTCTCTCTCTCTCTCTCTCTCTCTCTCTCTCTCTCTGTATCAAACTCTCTCTCTCTCACCAGCTACTATTTTTTTTCATCTTTTCCCCCCTCCTCCTTATATACGTTGTTAGGTCAGGAATTTGCTTTGATTAGCCGGTGCTATAATCAACGAGAGAGAGAGAGAGAGAGAGAGAGAGAGAGAGAGAGAGAGAGAGAGAGAGAGAGAGAGATGAGGGAAATAATACTAAAATTGTCTGGAAAACAAACCTGGTAGACAGCCTAGCCGGCGCTGGTCGACCCAGGCGAGTAATTTACGACCTTAACCCCACTATACCGAACGCCCATAGTCCCTTGGCCGACCGTCCACTAGGGAATTATGCACGCAGAGTCTTAGAATGTGATTTAGGTAGCTAAAGTCAGATCTGATTGGCATACTCACTGCGTGAAGCGAGCATGAGAGAAATGGCGAATAAAAGAGATGCCCCAAAATATTGAGGGCGGGACGACCCACCTCACCCCCACGCCACCACCTCCTCCTACTCAGCCTTCCTCCTTCTCCTCCTCCTCCTCCTCTTCTGATATCTCCCTCTCTTCCTCCTCGTCCCCCTCCTTCTCCTCCTCCAACCATACCCCCTGTTCCTGCATTGGTTTATAATTAGCCTTCCCTCAAAGTTTTTAACTTATTACTATATAACTCAGGTTTTTGCATGATAGCTTTTCTTCTTCTTCTATATAAAGAACCCCAGGAAAACGGGCGATGTGGAATGATCGAGACAGCAGTATCAAGCAGGAGTTAATTGGGGAGTAATTGCAGAGGCCGAGATGGACTTTATTATTAGTGGGGAGAAGTAGAAAATTTTCTGGGCGAAGCTTATTCTGCTGTTCATACTTGCTGTTGCTCGTGGTGCTGGTGCTGTTCTGCTGTTGTGTTGATGTTGTGTTGCGTGCTGTTTTTGGGGGGGAGGGTGAGAGAGGGAAGAATTCTTTTCTTTGTTTTCGATGCTGTTGGTGCTGTGGCTATCATCACTATTTTTTTCTTTTTTTATCCTTTCAAGGTACGTTTATGTTTTTTCTTTTTCTTTATTTCATGGACTTCTTTTTATATACGCCTTAGTCTTGCGCCTCAGAGTGATTCTTTGGAGGGATTATAATCGAGGAAAATTAAATCTTCAACTATTATTTTTCAGAATTCCTCTCTCTCTCCTCTCTCTCTCTCTCTCTCTCTCTCTCTCTCTCTCTCTCTCTCTCTCTCTCTCTCTCTCTCTGAAAATGTGAAAATCCAATGCATAGTTATCACAGACATGTAATTATAATAATCAACTGAAAGGAAATCCTACTTCAAATACATACATATATATAAATATATATACATATGTATATATATATATATATATATATATATATATATATATATATATATATATATATATATATATATATATATATATATATGAAGGGAGAGAGAGAGAGAGAGAGAGAGAGAGAGAGAGAGAGAGAGAGAGAGAATATATAGGTACAATCATCAACTTTGCTTAATCCCTGAATTTTTCAAGGTATGTATTAAATATATGATTCTCATCTTAACATTCCGCAGCCCCTGGACTTTCTTTAGTGTTGCCTTAAAAATTATACTAGCAATATTACCAGAGATAATTTCTAACTCAACCCTCACATATCATAACTAGTCACCGTACGGGCCTCCTGGAAACTTGTATTCTTAGCAAGATCAAACAGCTATCAATTCAGGAATTACAATTGCTTCTGAAGTAATTACTGCAATTCCGTTGTTTGCTTTAAGAAAATGTGTCATTCACTTCTGCAAAAGATGCTAAAAGTAGCTATGGAAGCTCCTTTATTCTTACGAGAGAGAGAGAGAGAGAGAGAGAGAGAGAGAGAGAGAGAGAGAGAGAGAGAGAGAGAGAGAGAGCAAGCAAGCGTAATCAAGAGCCACGGAATAAAATCTGACTTGGATGATAATAAATTGGTTATTGCTTTGCCTTACGTCACTGATGTATTCGAGAAACATTGGAAGCCTCTTCAAAATGTGAATAAATAAAAGACAGTTCGATATTAAAAATATATACTTTCAGGTTTTTTCGAGATTTGTCGGGCCTCAGACTTTTGGCTTTAATATGATCTGTACAGCTCGATACTGTGCTTCTGACGTCATAGACAGGAATTATTTTCCAGTATATTATGACCTTTGAATAGCATATGTCTAAATGGAAGTAAGGCGTATGACATATCCCTCCTTAGCCGAGTTCTCAATTTATATTGGACAGGCAAGTCCTGTAGGGGTCTAGTGCCGTCAGTGTACCTCACTTGGTACACTGTAGGCATTACTTAAGGTCCTTTGCAGCGTCCCTTCAGGCCTGTAGCTGCAGCATCTTTCATTCTTTTTTCTGTATCTCCGTTCATATTCTCTTTCCTCTATCTGACTCTCCACCCCTTCTAGGCTCTTCCTTGGGCGAGTCGGTAGAGTTCTGACCTTGCACTCGTTAGGCCCGAGTTCGACTCTCCGGCCGGCTAATGAAGAGTTAGAGGAATTTATTTCTGGTGATAGAAATTCACTTCTCGCTATAATGTGGTTCGGATTCCACAATAAGCTGTAGGTCCCGTTGCCAAGTAACTAGTTGGTTCTTAGCCACGTTAAATAAGTCTAATCCTTCGGGCCAGCCCTAGGAGAGCTGTTAATCAGCTCAGTGGTCTGGTTAAACTAAGATATACTTGTAGGCATTACTTAAGGTCCTTTGCAGCGTCCCTTCGGGCCCGTAGCTGCAGCATCTTTCATTCTCTTTTCTGTATCTCCGTTCATATTCTCTTTCCTCTATCTGGCTCTCCACCCCTTCTAACAATGGTTTCGTACTGCAGCTGCAAGGTCCCAACGCTTGGCTTTTGGCACAAATTCTATATTTTAATTCCAATTGGTCAGGCAAGAAACGGGCCAAATTTAGACACAAATATGGCCACTCCTCCTTCCATAGAGCCGGAAAGAAATCAAGACTGTGTCTAGACTAAGTGATTGATCATTACCGACCTGAT
Source organism: Macrobrachium rosenbergii (assembly GCF_040412425.1). NCBI lineage: Eukaryota > Metazoa > Arthropoda > Malacostraca > Decapoda > Palaemonidae > Macrobrachium > Macrobrachium rosenbergii. The sequence goes on from NC_089795.1 coordinate 51,471,786, forward strand.
GCTGTGGATAAGAAGCAATGCATTACTACCCTTAAACAGTTCACTCTGTGCTTTATTAATTTATTTATATTTTTATCTATTTATCTTTTAATATACTTGTATCTTTTTATTTTCTAATAACTAATCTCATGTTTCTGTATTTCCTCTTTCAAATGAGCACCGTATTCTCTGGAAGCTCGAATTTCAAGTCAGTGGCCCCTGCAGGCCTGTTCTATGTGAATAGGGGTTTATCTTCATAATAATAATAATAATAATAATAATAATAATAATAATAAATAATAATCAATGTCCCTAACATTTACCATAGAATTATCAGAATGAATAGTCTCGCGGTTCGACGCCTCTTTGATTAGTTATAGAAATTTCAGCGACGATTTTCGCTTTCGGTCAAATCTTACCGCAGTCGTCTACAAATGTACAAACAGACGTAGAAAGTACGGCAGCCGACGAGCACGTACACAGGTAGACGCACGCGAGGAGTCGATTACGGAACCGTACTCCACGCACAGGGTACTATGAAAGAAAGAATCGTGAAGCAATGTAGCAGGAGCAGAGTTGATCATACTGGTTATACAAACACTAGGAAAAACCGCTTACATTTCCTAAGCTCCTGTAGAACCTCCATTATTCAGCACTATGGGAGTGAAATTCATGTTAGCTTCTGATTGCCAAAGATTTTTTTATCTGAATGTTCATCGTATGATACTTATTTTGTTCGTTCTAAAATCATACAAGTCCTTTGAATAAATGCGATTTGTTGAATATAGTCGTCACTTCTGCAGGGTGATATATCAATACATGACAACCATGCATGATAAGGCAGGGGTAGATTCATGCAATCAGAAGAAGGACTTGTGTAGGAGAGAGAGAGAGAGAGTTTTCATAAGGGCTTGTGAGATTCACTGACATAAAGCACTTTGGAAAAATGAGGAGCACTTCATTGTAAAACAAATCATAAATTATATTCCGGTTATATAATCGTGAGCTTGATTTACCTCATTATTCTGAAACAGACAGACAGACAACACACACACACACACACAATGAAATAAGACGACGAGAAACAAAAGAAGCATTAACATAATGAAATCAGTTGCCGAAGATTAAGCATGACTACAAAGAAAAGCTGCCTTTCAGACTTCCCATTTATGAAGATGCCTCTTTTGCGTCTTCCGTAGAAT
>NC_089795.1:51477966-51492966 GCF_040412425.1 Macrobrachium rosenbergii
AATAACAATAATGTGCCAGTAAAAAAATAATAATCAAATATAGTGTAAAAATCATATTAGAGCGGAAATTGGAAAATCATAAAATGTATAATTTTCTGCCAAGTTTATAAACTCGTGGTAATCAATAGGAAATTTAAAATGGTAGGACTCGCTTCTCCAGAAGACTTTGCTAATCTTTTTTGTTTGTTGATCTGTTGCCTTGTAAAATATAAGTAAGATGTAAAAGACCAAACCATTTCTCTAACATCAGTGGAAGCTATTCATAACGATGGAGTTAAGGATACAGTCTCTAAAATTCATCATTTCGCATTTTCTACAAAACCCATTAAAATCCAAAAATCCTAAGTTATGACAAAAGGACGAGCAGTATCTTAATACTTCCCAGGGTACACCCGGACCACTATTGCTCTATTTTAAAGAAAGAGGATAAGAGGATAAACTCTGCCATGCACAGTAATGAGAAATGAACAACGAAGAACAACGGCTGGAGATAGCGATCAGACATCACCTTTAAAATACGATCGGAGCCTAAGGTGACTTTGTCTAAAACATTAAAGGTTGATGGACGATCGACAGGTAATTTGGGTGCGTTGACTCTCACACCTTTCCACGTCGAAGGGCGGGGCAAAGAACGCACTTCGGGGGTTCTTGATTAAGAGAGAGCGTTCTGTTTTAAAAGTTTATTTTAGGCTGACACTTGAAGAGGCTGGAGGTTTGGGGGGGGGGGGCGTGATCAACAAGGTTATGTAATCAGGGTTAATTGAGCAATAGTTTAATCTGTAATCGTTACACATGTTATGAATAACTAGAGTATTTTCGGCATCACTGAGCTTGTTCGTAACAGTCTTACTCTTCAAATTTAGAAGAAAGCTGAGAACACTACGAAGTCTCTGAATGGTCAGCATTAAAATATTTTCCTTATTACCGTTTTTCCCAGATTTTTTTACAATATCCAGAGCTAACCTTCCTCCTATTTCAACAATTCGGTCGTCGAAATATTTTCAAGCTACGAGAGAAAATTTATACACTCCTTTCATTCCCGATTCAGGATGAAATAGAAGGGTATTGAAGGTTTTTTAATGCTTTTGCTCTAAAAAATTTAAAACTTACTGAAACTTGCAACAAGACTTACCAGTCTGTTTCATGGTGTGTAGCGAAAGCTAATAGAGTAAGAGTTAGTCATTTGTTTCAAACGTGTCATGGAGGTTTCACATAATTCATATAGATTGATCATATCTTAGAATCAAGGAATCTTCTTTTGAAGAGCAAAATACTTTTACTCATTTTTGCTATTCAAGCGTTATAAATTTCTGCTCCGTTCCAGTTCGAGACATGTCTCTCATAATTGTGATTTTTGTATCGTCTCGATCCCTAAAAGGCTTTGAACGTATGTTAAAACAAGTAAAAAAATTCGCTGAAGTTTCTTCGGAACAATCGAGTTTTCTGTATATACAGCGTATAATGCTGTATGAAACTTTCAGCACGGCACAATCGAGTTTTCTGTATATACAGCGTATAATGCTGTATGAAACTTTCAGCCACGGACCATGAAACTCTTAGCCGCGGCCCATTAAACTCAGCCACGGTCTGGTGGTGGCCTGTGTTTTTGTACCTATAGCGGTGCCGGAAGTATGATTATGACTAACCTTAACCGTAAGTAAAATAAAAACTACTGAGGCTAGAAGGTTGCAATTTGGTATGTTCGATGATTGGAGGGTGGATGATCAGCATACCAATTTGCAGCCCTGTAGCCTCAGTAGTTTTCAAGATCTGAGGGCGGACAGAAAAAGTGCTGACGGACAAAGCAGTCACAATAGTTTTCTTTTACAGAAAACTAAAAGTCGAATTGAAATTAAATTGGTGTCAAGACTCAAGTCATCTATTGGTGTGTGTGAAGCTCTTTCCCAGATATGAGGGAAACAGTCTACACCAGTAAAACCCAAGAAGCTAAGACGAGATTACACCCAGGTTCTCAGAAGCAGACGTAGCCAGGCAAAATGTGAGATTCCTACAAGACATTTGCTGTTTGTTTTGAACCAGAAATACTGATTGACTGATGGTGGCGCAGAAAACATTTCTGTGAACGTGGAACGACAAAAAGACACAGAAATCAGAAAAAGACTAGTGTTGAAAACATCAAAATATATCAGGATTAGTCCAACTCATTCAGAAGCGAAATACAAATCCGTATTAATAATAGTATGCCAAATTACAAATATAAATGATTTCTGCAAGAAGAAGCTTAAAGGTGGTTACAGATCCTTAAAGAGCACCGCTACAGATAAGGAAAGTGACAGATTGAGTTCCGTCAACTACTGTACATCTTTTGGAATTTTTTGTCGAAATTGGTCTTCTTCAAAATTCCAGAAGTCGGGACGGCGTGACAATTAATAATATCTCCTTAATTCGTAGTTCCCATTTATGCATATTTTGATCTGCATTAGCCAAGAGGTACGGATGTCTTTTTTTCCATGGTCCATAAAAATTACATAAATTCTCATACACTTTGGGCTGCTTGTTATTCTAATATAGAGTAGTTACAGAGATATCGTTTATGTACAACGCAAATAAAATCATAGAGAGAAATGTCATAACAACCAACGTGATCGATATAGATTCAATAAACTTTCAAAAAGAAGAATTCATACTTCAGTTAATATAAGTAATTATGCAAAAAAAAAAGCTAGTTTGCTCGCGATAAATGGTTAATACGTGTCTTAAAAATTGCCGCGTTTCATGTAATAAGCTGCCTTATTTTCATTCTAAATGTAGAATGAATGTGATGGGAAATAATGCCCAAAAGAAAGAGAAGAATTTAAAGGTAAGGGGTGAGGGGGATTACTAAAGATTAGTTTTAACACTGAAGAAAATAAAAGACCCTCCTCTCAGAGAACGGAAGAAACCGGACCACTAAAGAAAGGAGAGCATTCCGAAGCCTGTAGGAGACCGAATGACGTATGATTTCATAATTAGTACAAATAATGGCACAGTTCGTAAATTAGCTGTAATGCATCTCCAAATAATGTAACATTGTGGTAAAGCCTGTTGTACAAAAAAAAAAAAAAGACAAAATTGTAAGGTGTTCATTTGCGAAATACTCTCTCTCTCTCTCTCTCTCTCTCTCTCTCTCTCTCTCTCTCTCTCTCTCTCTCTCTCTCTCCAGTCTATTTATGTAAGCTCTATCTATCCTGTCCTCTTTATCAAGGCTTCAGCAGAACTTGAAATCGGACAAGTGCAACCCATTATCGTTAATCTTCGGTGCAAAATGCGTTTTATCAGCTTACGTGGAAAATCATTCTCTGTCCATTTGCTCAGATATATCTTGTAATTATGACGATTGCCTGACAAGCAAGGGAGACATTATTCGAATCCCAGGCTAGTCAGGGAGATATGAATTAGGGCTAGGGGCTAGGAATTCGTCCCAAGGGCTTTACTGAAAACTGGGAGGGTAAAGCGTTTTAAAATAACCGTGTCGAAGATGAAAAGGCTTTAGGTGATATATGTATATATATATATATATATATATATATATATATATATATATATATATAGTTATATATATATATATATATATACTAATATATATATATATATACACAGTATATATGCAATACAAGATGAAACATTCATCTTTTAAGATGTTGAATAAAGTTCAGAATTTAATATTATTATTATTATTATTATTATTATTATTATTATTATTATTATTATTATTATTATTATTATTATATTGTACCTATATTCACAGCATGGCAAACAATATCTTACAACTAGACAAAAAAAAAAAAAATTATAAGGAAAAAAAGAATTTGAGAATCTCTGGCTACTTCAGAGTTTTCTTTCTTCAGATATTCAGATAGACAAAAAGGTAATATACTACTTTTCAAATATTTGGAATTCATACGAAAGACAGCGGACAACTGGAACATACTTCGTGCAGATTCCTTTAAGTCATATATATATGTGTGTATATATATATATATATATATATATATATATATATATATATATATATATATATATGTATATAGGCTATATATGTATGTATATATATATATATATATATATATATATATATATATATATATATATATATATATATATATATATATATATATATATATATTACGTAAAGGAATCTGCACGAAGTATGTTCCAGTTGTCCGTTCTCTGTATTTTCATATGAATTCCAAATATTTCCGAAAAGCAGTAAATTACCTTTTTGTCTATCTGAATATCTGAAGAAAGAAAACTCTGAAGTAGTTAAAGAGATTCTCAAATTCTTTTTTCCCTATCATTTTTTTTTGTCTAGTTGTAAGATATTGTTTTCCATGCTGTAGATATAAGTGGTATAATAATAATAATAATAATAATAATAATAATAATAATAATAATAATAATAATAATAATAATAATAGATTCTGAATTGTATTTCAACAAATTCAAAAGATGAATGTTTCATCTTGTATTGTATTTATTTTTACTTTTTCTATTTTGATATTTTCTTTTGGCTGCAGTTTCCTCTTTCTTTGTTCAACCACTCAGGACGGAGGAGTTCGTTAAAGTTGATTTCCTCTTCTGCTTGTTTCATAATAAAGGATGAAATTAATAATATTGATAAGTATACTAGTATATACGTACACACACATATATATATATATATATATATTATGTATGTATGTGTATGTATTTATGTATATATATATATATATATATATATATATATATATATATATATATATATATATATATATATATATATATATATTATAGACACACACAGTATACATATTCATATTAATCAAGATAATTTAGCCACTCTTTTACTTATTCTTCTTACTGGTCGTCTTCCTCTTATTATTATTATTATTATTATTATTATTATTATTATTATTATTATTATTATTATTATTATTATTCCGTAATATAACAGCACGAGGACTAATTTTCTTGTAATTAGCTTTTTCGGTTTGTCTTGAGCTCTGGAGACACACATAGGTGTAAGTTCATTATATACTCAATTAGCCTACATACAGAAGCTTACTATTTTGGTGCGTTGAAATCACTAAATACATATAAATCATTTGTATACTGTACATCGTCAGTTTACCAGCAGATTCCTATTCTGGTTGAGTTGAAATCACTTAAATACATTTAGATAATATGCATACGTAAACATATTAATTTATTGAGACATGCAGCTGAAGTATTTCTGTTCCTTCTTATTTATACGTAGTTAGTGATTTCGACATGCCACAATATTAACTTCATGCAAAAGCACGCACCATATATATTTGTTTACAAATAAAATGTTTAAGCATACTAGTTATCTATATTTATTTAGTGATTTCAAAGCACAACAATGGTAATATGTTGTCTATACACCCATATGCTTACAGAATATGTTTCCAGTACCATCTTTTGCATGGACGATTATGGAAAAACAAATCAAGAAGACATGCTTGCTTTCTAACTATAGTTTAACGAAATTTGCTTTAATAGAAGGCCCCGTCCCATATTATTATTATTATTATTATTATTTGATGAGGCTTCACTAATGTACTTGCGTAATGCACTGCAAGCGAGGTGCAGAATGATTTATTATTATTATTATTATTGTTTATTATTATTATTATTATTATTATTATTATTATTATTATTATTATTATTATTATTATTATTGTTTGCTTAAACTTAACTAATGCATTTGCGTAGTGCATTGGAAGCAAACTGCAGAATTATTATTATTATTATTATAAGTTAGCCAGAAGGAAGCACCGTACCCGAGGTCAGATGATCCAGGTAAATACCTGGTGCCTCATTATGATCGGGGGTAATTACCTGCCCTCAATAATCCCCTCCCAGCCAGCGAGATTGGTCGTCGGCCATCAGCGAATTATACAAATCAGAAGCCATCACTCTCTCTCTCTCTCTCTCTCTCTCTCTCTCTCTCTCTCTCTCTCTCTCTCTCTCTCTCTCTCTCATTGTCGCACTTCTTTTTCTGGCAAGTCGGGGGAACGACTTAATTGCGCTTTTAAGATTTTGCACGCGAATGAGCAAAGGTTCGAAGAAATGTCATTTGGACGAAGCAAAAACGAATGACAGTCTCTCTCTCCCTCTCTCTCTCTCTCTCTCTCTCTCTCTCTCTCTCTCTCTATATATATATATATATATATATATATATATATATATATATGTATATATATACACGTATGTATAATATATATATCCGGTTTTAATTTATCAGTATTATCCTTCTTCGTTTTTCTACATCATCTTACAGTTCTGTTATGATTCGAAATAGCATATTGTAGTGATGCATGAGTATTATGCAGTCTACAGAGTAGCTGTATGTGCTCATTCCACTGACTTTTTTGGATATAAGACCTTTACTCTTTTGACTACAGATTTTTTGTTAATTTTCATCGAAATACCTGTTCTCCTTGTCTGATCTGATGGCTTTTTTCAGGTCTTATATTTATGATGATACAGAACACGCGGAAATTCTAGTTTCTTATTTATTATTATTATGGTAATCCGGTCCCCGCACTATAGAAAAATGACAGTAACATATGGGAGGGTCGGCGCCCCGTCTTAAAGCTATAAAGTAGCCAGTAGTGAGAGAGGCAGGTCTCGGACTGGCCGACGAGAGTCTAAAGGTGAAAATCATTACCCGTATTAATGCATGGCAGCATTAAACTAATTAACTAGCTTTCCTGGCCTAACTGTGACGTCGTATTGCCGCTCACAACGGACCTCGAACGTCTGTTGAATAATGCTAAGCATCTACAGTTTTTCTAATAATAATGATAATATTTGTGAATTTTGAAAAAAAAATTGGTTTATTAAATAAATCTCAGAGGGTATGTTAAAAATTTTAGTATTTATTAATAATACATTAATAATAATAATAATAATAATAATAATAATAATAATAATAATAAAGCCAGATATTTAAATTTAACCTTTATCATTTAGACATATTAACATTTTATTAGAATTTAATTTGCTAGATATTTTGATAATAATAATAATAATAATAATAATAATAATAATAATAATAATAATAATAATAATAATAATAATAATAATAATAATAATAATACCAGAAATCGTTTCAGTTTAACATAACCTTTACCATTCAGACATATTAACATTAACAGAAGATGGGGTCTCAGTCATAATGGCTCTTGTGAGCCTCGCCTTCAAATAGTGTTACTGGAACACTTGCTTGAGTATGGCTGCTGAATAACTCAAAACACTTGTTTGAAGATGGGTGTTGAGTGACTCAGAACACTTACTTTAGGAGAAGTCGAATGACTCTACACGTGTGAGAATGTGTTGAGTGACTCAAAACACATTTTTAAGGCTGAACTGAGTGACTCAGAAAACTTGTTTGAGGAAGGATAGAGTGGTTCGGGACACTCGTTTGTGAATAAGTTTTGACTCGGAACACCTGTTTCAGGATGACTGTTCAGTGACTCGGAACACTTTTGTGAGTTTGGACGATAGGTTTCTTAAGTGTCAGAGATCCATATATACGAGCAGAGGTATAAGGCATGATTATAACTATAATTAAACTATAGTAAATAAATGGAATAAAATAGTTATTATATAAATGAATGAAATAAGTAAGAGAGAAAGAATGAAAATAAGATCAATAAAAAAATAAATACTGGAACGATCAGTAAGCTAATGATAAAGTTAGCATAGTAAAAAATTGCACGAATAAATAAAAAAAAATAATAATAAAAATATATAAACAATATAAATTAAAACTGGACATAAACTGATAAGTAAATAAGCAACTGAAGAGTAAACAAACTGCTTATTTAAAAACCACTTGCAGATAATATTCTACAACTGAATAATTAAATTTAAAAAACTTATGCAAAGCCATGAATGGCGAACGAAGTAAACAGACATACAAACAAACAAACAAACAAACAAACAAAAATAATTTAGCCTGTGATTAGTGCGTCCCGACCACGTCTGTGTCTAACCCAGACCTAATTATAAGAGACATAATTCACTAATTGTGTGACTCTAATCATAATGATTCACTTCCCAGACAACTATGAAGGATCGATCCTGTGAAGGATGGCCACCAGCGCCTGCCCTTTTTAGGACTTCTGGTGTCGGTAATTCAGTCATTTCTCTCTCTCTCTCTCTCTCTCTCTCTCTCTCTCTCTCTCTCTCTCGTCGTGGTACAAGCTTTTCATCTTAGAAAATCATTTGATTTTATTTATCATTCTGTCATTATATGTATGGACGGCACATGTTATATATTCATGTCTGTCTGTCTGTCTGTCTCTGTTTCTGCCTTGGCTGTCTATGTCTGTCTGTCATTCCCTACTCTGGCATTATATTTTATATACAATATTTATATCTGTCTGTGGGCCGTCGGTCTGTTTTTCACAAACCCCTGAAATCGACAGCAATATTTATGTATTTTTGTCTGTCTTTCTGTGTCTGTCTATGTCTGTCACTGGCTACTCTAACATTGGATTTTATATACAGAATTTACATCTGTGAATGTGTTTATATATTTGTGTCTGTCTGACTGTCTCTATTTCTGCCAGTATCTGTCTGTCACACGTCATTCAGACATTACATTTTATTTACAGTATTTAAATATGCCTGTGTTTTTGTATATTTATGCCTGTCTGGCTGTTTCGATTTCTGTCTGCATTTGTCTGTCCATCACTACTCTAACATTTCATATTATGTACAGTATTTATATGTGTTTGTGTCTGTCTATCTGTCTCTATGTGCCGTCTCGACAGTGAGGTAAATTTACCTGGCCCTCATTTGCAACTCCTTATCATCACACCTGGCCAAGATTATGAATGGCCCCACGCGGCTACTGGATATTGATAAAAAGGGGCAGGTCATCATTAATTTAAATAATGGTGAGGAGGAGGTCTGAGCCCTCCTCCTCCTCAAGGCATAAGGAAAAAAAGGAGTGAGAGATATATACGCGAGTATTCAAGAGGGTTATATTACGGAGGCTAGGAATACTATTTCTCGTCACTTGTTGGTTTTGGGGAAATAGTTAAATTTTATATATATATATCTATATACATATAGATTTATTATATATATATATATATATATATATATATATATATATATATATATATATATATATATATATATATATATATAGTGTATATATACAATGAAAAGAGATAGATTGACAGCAGCTGAAATGCTTATAAAATAAATTCTTCTGCGAGAGATGCGACTTCTTAAAAGAGGGAGCAAGTAAAATGATAAATGCCAAATAAAAAGGTTAAATATAAAAAAAAATACGAGATTAAAATGAAACTCAAAGGAAGAGAAGTACAGAGAAATTTTAAAGACGCAGAAAATGTGATAATGGCGTAAACAGTAAATTGACCGGATAATAAAAAAAATTGTGATATTAGAGGAAAGGAAAGCAGAAGTGGAGGAATGCGGTTTAATAACAGGATTGTTATTATTATTATTTATTATTATTATTATTATTATTATTATTATTATTATTATTATTATTATTATTATTTGCTAACAGTTATTGATATCTTTGCTTTTGTAGTCGAATTAAAATCATGACCCTACACTGCATAACTTTCTGAGACTCAGTCAACTTGCCAAGCAATCTCCTGTATATTGGAATAACCAAACACAAACAAAAAGAAAAGAGAGAATGCAATAGAAAAATAAAAAGAAAGCAACAGAAAGGGAGTAATAATTTTACAAATATATCAAGATGGATATGAAAAAAGTTCATACCTAACTTAGATTGCTAAAGTTAACCAAGAGGACATGACTTAAAAAAATTTTATATATATATATATATATATATATATATATATATATATATATATATATATATATATATATATATAATTTAAGATAACGTGTTGCATGGGAACAAAAGGCCTGGTGTGGACGGTTGAATTAATCCAGCCAGTCGAAATGATGAAGAGACATTGTAATCACATGATGCAGATTACAAGGCCTACAGAAAGGAGCCTTAACGGAATTATTGCGTTGACCGAATTGGTAAATAAAGCCAGAGGAACATTTCCCAATGACTTAAAAAAAAAATAAAGTGGAGGACATTTAAACGTATTCACTACGTTTATTAACGTCCATATATCATTATCCATTATTGAATAACATCACGACGTCATACGAGTTCGAAAATGATTTTTAGACGACGTTAAAATTCTGCAATAATCTCCATACCACTGATGTTTAAACGTATTTACTACGTTTATTAACGTTCAGATATAATTATCCATTAATGAATAACATCACGACGTCATACGAATTCGGAAGTGATTTTTAGGCGACGTTAAAGTTCTGCAGTAATCTCAGTAAACAACTGAAAGTGTAGAATTCCGTAAAATATATTTTACGAAAGTGTCAGGTCAAATATAAAGGTAATATGTAGAATATAAACAAAGTCAGAGATCGTTCTAAAAGACAAATGTTATTGAGTAATGCTCTCGAGAAGTTACCGGAAGGAAAATGATCTCTAGTCTACTAAAAGACTGAACCCAGAGTCATATGAAATCCAGAAGTACAGGGAACACAGGTAAATCCAAAAATAATCCCCCAGATATAAAGCCATAGGGTTTATTCCGAATCCACAGTTAATCCTCAGCAAACGTGATTTACTAAGTCATAAGAAACACTTGAAATGTTTAGTAGCAATCACCACAAGTTATTTGGCGAGCCAGAAATAATCCTTTGGCTGATGATTATGCACAGAGAGCTATAAAACTGACATGGTATCTTCTGCAATTTAATTTAAAGGGCCATGAAAATTTCTATTTGAATTTCAAGAAATTACTTAGACATTATGATAAAGGTTACGAAGTCATTCACTATCCATAAGTTACTATAAATTATGACAAAGGTGTAACCTGTAGACAGAGTTGGTAATGACCTAAATACATTGGGGCATTTAGTGATTATCTCTTAAATTCACGAAAAATAGTAACGGCATAAACCATCCATAGGAGACTGAGAGATGAATTCGGGCGGCCATCAATCTCTTAATATCTTCTTGGAATTATCAGTCAAGACCCCAGGTAGCAGAGAGAGATTCATTATTAATGATCTCGGCAAGTAATAAGAAGCGAAATGAATGATCTCAGGTAGCAAGAGGAAAGTAGGTAATGATGTCTGTGTAGCAGTAAGGTAGGAAATGAATGATCTCAGGTAGCGATGGGGAAATGACGTAATGATCTCAGGTAGCTACAGAAACTTTGACAGCGGTTTTGGGGATATTGGGGAGAGAGAATTCTTTCCTAGAACACGGTATTTGAAGTCAGGTAATTCATGAAAATTAAAGGAATCAATGCAGTATAAACTAATAAAAGATTGTGATATCATTAGAACAAGATAATAAGGCAAATATTCATAATGATGTTTTAGATATAATGCATAAAAGCTAATTTACAAATTGCTTCTGTGCATGGTATTTCATATTGTCAATTTGTCCTTGTCTTAATAACATTGGCTTTTATTTTAGTAAATGAAAGTGTATTGTTTTAATAATTGTTGATTTAAAGAAATGGTAAGAAAAATCTTGTACCTGAAATGCAGAAGAATCTATGGGAAATTAAAAATGCATGTTTGTGGCCTTAGGCCAACGAAAGATAAAACAATGTAAATGACTCGGAATATGACTGTATAATAGAAAATTCCTCTTTCTATCTCAGACCATGAGAGAGAGAGAGAGAGAGAGAGAGAGAGAGAGAGAGAGAGAGAGAGAGAGAGCAGCAGCAGCAGCAGCAGCATGGGGCAGAGGTCTTCCGTCTCATAAATCTTAACGAACGCCAATGAGAAGTGAGGAGCAAAAGCATTCCAGCCAATCATTGTGCAGATCACAGCTGGATCTCTCCTCGACTCGGTACTTCAGAGTAAGGTTGCTGTACTTGCAACCCGCTTTATTGCATAATCACTCCGATGGATAATTTACTCACTGGGGTCGACAATGTCGTTACCGGGAGTGGTATCTGCATGCAAATACGGACCGTTTTCATATAGAATGTCTTACGTAGAATGGGAACTACGCCACTGAAATACAACTTCATCAAGTTGGTCTCGACGTGTCTTGCGCTAGTTGCAAACGATGCCGCTAGATGGCTGCAGATCGGGCCCAGCAGGGGTCCCTGAGAGAGGCAGGCGTTATGGCGGATGCGTGGGACCTACCTCCAGATCTCAAGTGCCTCCATCTTTTTCGATTCTCCACTCCCACAACACCGGCGTCCCATTTACCCCACAACCAACTTCCTCCGTGCCTTTCCCATAAGGCCTCGGTGTGAGCCCCAGAGGGCTTCGTCAACCTCATGCCCGGCCCTTAGTGGATGAAGTCACCTGCCCAGCCGAGAGCCCACCCACACTCTTGCTAGATGACCGACACGCCCATTTGAGCCTCGTAGCACCCAATACCAGACACCTCTTCCTCCAACTCGCAGTCACAACACGGGATGATGATTATAGCAGACCCATGCACAGGTTTCGTGGCATCATCTCGCCCGCCGCCTGGAAGAGTCTCTCGGCCTCTCTTGACCTTTTCTGACTTGATGGCTTTCTTCCTCCTCTTTGCATTCAGGAGGTGGGAAAACGTCGGCATGATTCACTCTCCTTCTGAGAGGCTTGGGGTTTCAACGCCTTATTAATCACTCTATTTGACGGTGGTCAGATTTACACGTACATATACACATACACTCACACGCACAATTTGTTTGTACGTCTGTGTATGCGTATGTGTGCAAGCACAGTATGCAATAAGTAAGAATTTTACAGTATATGTTTTGCATCACATACGTTGCTCTTGGGTACCTGCATAATTGCCGGAAGTGCACCAGTGCGCACGAATTAACGCTTTGCGATATGCAGTGCATTTATGCTTGCTTGCAGCTGCAATAACACAAAAAAACAAATTCATTACTAGGTGAAAGAAGAGCCCGCATCATTGAAACCTCTTTGGATATTGAATTTGCAATGATTATTAAGCAAACTTTTCATTAATTGTCCTTATTTTTGGGGAACTTTGGAATGTATCTGAAAAAATATGACCCAAATTTTACTTTCCTTACCATAGAAAATTAGCACAAAGAATGGAAGACTAGGATTGGAAATAGAAAATACAAATTTCATGTAGTTTGTTTTTTTGTGAAATTCATGTTATGACATTAATATCTTAAGGCCTTTAATTCATCTACTTACACACACACATATATACATATATATATATATATATATATATATATATATATATATATATATATATATATATATATATATATATATATATATATAATCTTACAGTTTTTTATAGTAAATGCTACAATTAGAGAAAATATCATATAAAGAAAAAAAGAAAATATAAAAATCATTTATACAGATATATGTAAAGATAATTAATAAAGTATTAACGTATGATAAGAATTTAATGGTTAATAATTATGCAAATTACAATAACAGAAGAAGTCAAGAGCATTAAAAAGCACGAAGATATGAAAATTATCTTTTACGACGAAGGAAAACAAACGTGTTTCAATTTCAATATATGTGAGTTCAGAAGTAATGTATTGTTAGACCATAGATCTACTAATTTAATTGATAAATTTCTTTATTTCTTTAGATATATTCATTCTGTTTACAAAGAGAATCGTCGATAAAAACAGAGTAAAAATCATTGCAAACTCATCCTAAATTGTTTGTGAATAATAACAAACCTCAACCAGTTCTAAGAAACCAGACAAAGACAACAGCACAAACGACAAACTAATTGAAGCCCAATTAAACTCCCGAAGGGAAATGTCGAACAAAAAACAAACAAAAAACAAAACAAAAAACAAGAAAACAATTAAACAACCCGAAAGGGATTCTCTTAGATGCCACCCAGCTGGCTACGTCGTAAATCATTGTTGTCGGATATCATACGGTCGAGGAGATTAATGGAAATGTGAACGACATTGAACCTTATGGTCTGAAGGACTGAAGGATACCGGGAATGAGTCCGCCTTCATGATGTCCTTCGCCTATGAAGGATGCAGATCGAGAAAGGAGAGGCACGAAAGCTCAGGGAAAGGGGAGACAGAGAGAAAGGACAAGAGAGAAAGAGGGAGTGAAAGAGGGTTAATGTAGACTGTTGCGGAAAGGGAATTTACATGTCAAGTGCTAATCAATTTGCCAAGGAAGGGTTGCTCATAAATCATATATTGATAAGGCGGGTCTGTAATTATGCCATGATTAAATAGGTGCACAAAACAGTCATTAGTTATCAATTCATTTATGCCAATAAACAGTTTTGAAATGATTGAAATAACAAGGAGGTAAATTAGCCTTGTGGAGAAAGAGGAAAAAATGATGAATTTTTCGAAAGGACGAAGATACTGGTGAAAGCGAAAATCGTCAGTTAGAAAGTAAGTTAGGAAAGACAAGACTAAACTTAGCCATCACGTGATAGAAAATACAGTAGTTATGTTCATTGTTATATATAACAAATATTTCTGTCATTCAATCGGAAATGAAGGGTGTCATTGGTATGAACTGAGTAAGTGACAAGAAATGTACAGTGTCACTAAAACACACACACACACAGACACACACACACACACACACACACACATATATATATATATATATATATATATATATATATATATATATATATATATATATATATATATATATATATCTATATATTAAATAAAAGTATGATCTGTGGGAAACTTTTATTCCTGAAGACCAAATCTTCAAACATAATAATAATAATAATAATAATAATAATAATAATAATAATAATAATAATAATAATAATAATAATAATAATAACTGTATGTCCATATGTCCAGCACATAACCATGTCCTGCGTGTAGTAAGGTTATTAATGTATATTTGTGTGCATAGAAATACCTGCTTTTAGGAAACACGTTGAATATCCACGTTTATTAAACAGAAGAATGAAGTAGGAAGGACATTTCGACG
>NC_089795.1:51497966-51505466 GCF_040412425.1 Macrobrachium rosenbergii
GGAATGACAATATAAGAGAGACTGCTCCCTGTCTGGTAGACGATAGGTAAAAAAAAAATGGAGTTCCCGAACAATGGAATATTGGGGTTACACACAGAAATTGATAAGTACGTTATCATTATTGTAATCATTATTTGTATTGAAATACAAAAACGTCCTCTATGGAATATGCACCGAATTTTCAAGCAATCTATCACTGGGTAAATGCAACAGAGAAAAACAATAATAGTAGATAAATATGATAAATATGTAATCATTTGTACTCAAAAAAGGAAACGTAATTGTATCATAATGACAGTTTTCAGTAATAGTTCTCCAAATAATTTCCATCTCAGAATTGCAAATGCTAACAGTGGTACCAGCTCCAGTCACAACATAAAAGTTGATATAAAAAAAAATACTAACATTGTAACTATTATTTGCTAATAATTCTATTTCTTTAGAGTATTTACTTTCACATAAATAATCTGAAAACGTAAGAAAGACTTTTTGCTGAATATTTGCGCAGTGTGCGTTTGTATCTGAGACAGAGTAAATTTGCTAACTTGTAGAATTTCCATCCCTTTTGACTTAATCTCTCTCTCTCTCTCTCTCTCTCTCTCTCTCTCTCTCTCTCTCTCTCTCTCTCTCTCTCTCTCTATATATATATATATATATATATATATATATATATATATATATATGTATGTATGTATATGAGTCATATCGCGTATTTCCATTCGTCTCACCATTCCTAGATGACCAGAGTAACTGTGACGACATTTTGATATACCAGCCGATCTATCAATCAATCTATCAGTCAGTTCTCTCGATGCCTGAGGAATCCTCGCTTCACACACATGCACACGCGCGCACACACACACACACACATACGCGCGCGCGCACACACCTGTCAGTCAAATACTCAAAGACTTGGGCGCTATGGTCGACGATATCAGGCGACAGGATAAGAGACCTCGGATGATATTAGCAAGGAATTTGTACGACGGGGCCCTTAGGAAGAAGAAGAAGAAGAAGAAGAAGAAGGAATATAGGAGGAAGAAGGGCTGTAGTATAAGCTTAATTAACAAGTGTCAGGTGAGGTATAATGGAAATAACACGATAAATGCATCCCTGAATATGTATATCAGATAACCAGGTGTATTAGAGAGTAGGAGAAGGAAAGAAAAGATGAGAGAAGGAGAAAAACAGCAGAAAGAGGAATAAGAGGAGCAGAAGTTGGGTAGATAGACAAGGGATGAGGAGATGGGGGGGACGCACTAACCAGGCTGAGGGATTAGGGGAGGGAGGGAGGGGGATGGGGGAAGGGGTGCCTGAGAGGGAGACGGTCGAGCCGAGAGTCTCTCTTGGTCGTCGTCGTCGTAGCGTGATTGACAGCTAACCTGACCTCTTCAGGTACGTCCTGGATATAACGTCCAAAAGGGCCCTGCCCGCTTCTTGGGAGTCCTCCGCTGACCTCTGACCCTTGGCAGACCGTGCTAGAGAAATTAGGGTCCCGTGGGGACAGTCAGAAACCTTCCAAGAGGCCTAGGAAGCGAGGGAGGTCGATATAAGCAAGGGTTGATGACTCTCGGCCAAATAGCAACTTAGACTCTTTCCTAAACAGCGCACTCTGACGAGGTTGCCAGATTTTATATTAGAGCAGAATATTGAAATTCCAGAGGTGCCACATTCAATATTCTTTTCGGGTTTTCTCCAGCAACTGCTGCAACAGCGCTCTGGACTGGATTTTTCTCTCTCTCTCTCTCTCTCTCTCTCTCTCTCTCTCTCTCTCTCTCAAAGTTTCTGATTGTACTGGAGCCAAGCATTGTCTGTTATCTGAACCTCGGCACCATTTACGCTTTGTTTCGACGAATGTTGACCAAAAGGAATGCATGCTGGAATGATTATAGACCAAGAATGTTAAAAATGAGGCTGTGGACTTTAACTTTATGAATTTTACGTCGGGAATGTTAAAAATGAATCTCTGGATTTTACTTTATGAAGTTGACATCATTCTAAGGCGAAAATTAAGAACTTCACTTCGATTTTAAGCTAAAATGAGTAAAATGGTATTATTTTGCGGAACTAGAGCCTTTTGAAAAAAAATTATAAGAATGTCTTACGCATTTTGATGTTATTTCTTCAGAATGGAAGGTTTTCTTGTGAGTTAAGCCAGATTCAGTGACAAGTTTAAGTTCCTTGATCATGTGTTATACTTATCTATACACAGGTAGATGGCACTGCACTCAGTGATTCCAAATAGTAAAAAAAAAAATATTTTATTTTACTCTTGGCTTCAAGTACTCTATTCCGCATTTCCTAAAATAATATCAAGTTACAACATAGATGGGTACTGTTACGATTAGCTCCCTTTATGAACACAGATGAAGGTGGCTTTAATGCCACAAGCAGTGGAATACTGTGTTCTTCTTTGGATGCTGTCGGTACCTTGCAACGATCGTCCTCATATAATGTAGTTAAAATTGGCAATTTCCTCTTTAGCATTAATGGTAATTAAGGTTTAAAAATCTAGCATATGTCAAGATAAACTTTATTAAGTCATTATTAGGTCATTTTCCAACGGTTATTCAACGTCTTTCAACATGGAGCTTCCAGTCTGTAATGGTAATTATAATTTAGAGTTCTGGCTAATACTAAGATACATTGTTTCGTCATTTGCCATAAGCACTCGAGGAAGCTTCCAGTTCTGTCTTCAATGAATGAGCTTCCAAGATTAGCTCGTGGTACTTTCCAGGCCCTTAACACTGACACTGGTTTGAGGTTTCTGCACTGCCACATCTCCCAGTATCAGAGACAGTTCATTGTCTCTCCTGCACAGCTATGGGACAGCATTCTTCGAAGCACTGCAGATGATTGTCTCTCCTGCACAGCTATGGAACAGCATTCTTCGAAGCACTGCAGATGATTGTCTCTCCTGCACAGCTATGGAACAGCATTCTTCGAAGCACTGCGGATGATTGTCTCTCCTGCACAGCTATGGAACAGCATTCTTCGAAGCAGTGCAGATGATTTGATGGTTGTATGTGTAGGAGAAACTGTGACTTTGCTTTAAAGCACCTTGCACTTTATTACCGGTTACATTGCTGCTTTTGTAGTTGTATATTGCGTTTATTGATTCACTTTATAAGTTATCATTTCCAAGATTCTCTATCTCTTTCTCTCTCTCTCTCTCTCTCTCTCTCTCTCTCTCTCTCTCTCTCAAATTATGTGGGTGTTTTCTGTGTAATTAGAAGGCATGCTCCTTGAATGATGGAGAGTTTTCACTAATAATCATTATAATAATTATAATAATTTACTCTTCCAGCTCCTGGTAATTCTCTGATAGATACCTCATATATTTTATCAACCCTTGTTTTTATTCACACTTCCTCAAAGGTTTTATTTTTGCATATAATAGATCTAATGAGTCATTGGTTCGTTATAAAAAGAAATATTCTCACTATGAATAATAATAATAATAATAATAATAATAATAATAATAATAATAATAATAAAGGTTTACTTAACGTCAAAACTTGCCCGGTAATAGCATTGACTAACAAGATCAAGATGTCTTAATGAGGTCTCATGAACACGCATAGATCCCACAAAAGAAAAAAAAGTACATTCTGATTTAAGAACTGTGGAGGCGATGATGCAATGCGATAAGAAACTGGTTTGATTTCGCTCTTATTTACATTTTATTTACATTTCTTTTTAGTCTTTCGTGGGTCCATTAGTTTATCGATTCATCACCTCAATTCTCAATATATATTTCCGGTTCACCGAACACACGTTTTGACTGAAAGCGCGGCGTTCTTTGCACCTGATGAAGTTGCTTCGATTTCTCTCTTAGGATTAGGCTAAGGCCTAGCACCAGTCGAAATATTACAACAGACCCTAAGAATTTCTGTGAGTAGAAGTGAGTAGTAGGATTGTCGTCAGTGACCCTTGCCGCTGTGACGCCAGTAGCACCTAACAAATCCCTCAATCATTTAAGTAGTTAAAGCAATATTAGGGAAAATTATGAACGGCAAGAGAGAAAAGAGAAAGGCGGAATTACCTCGTCATTTCACTGCAATTTGAACACTTCCTACTTACAGTTCCCCAGTTGGATTTTGGACCTCATTAATGCCCATGACACCAGATTGCTCAGGTACGTTGCAAGTTAGCAACTTCTTTTATTTTATTTTTCAAAGCAGGGTTGTTGGCTTTACGCTGAATCCTTCTAGTTTATCTGGCTTTGAGATCGGTTCAAGTGCTGAAGCATTCTCTTTGGATGTTTTGTACATTTTTAATCTTAATTTTGGGAAAACGTTACACTGTTACATTCCTCGCTAAACTTGTTTATTGTGAAGAGCAACTAATTTCGAATGTTTCATTTTCAAGTCTATGTTTTTTGCTTTTTCAGAGAAACTAATCGGCGGGATTAAATATAGATACCGAAACCAAATGAATAGTTTCAATAGGTCAACTACATCAGTTTTCCATTTAAACTTGAAAATGTCCATTTACCTTGACCATATATTATGGAAAATTTGGGTAGCCCAGTTCAGTTAACAAGGCATCATTTAAAAGCAACATGGAACTAAGACGTACAACTGAACAGCAGAGGTAGAGAATGGAGACAGCTGTTATCTTATTTTGATAAAGAATTTCCACAAATTTGCATCTCAGGATCTCATTCAAAACTTTTATCTTTTATCTGGAAAGACTTTCCATCAGTTTGTTTGCCCCTTAGACTCAGCTGTGAAATAT
The DNA here is from genome assembly GCF_040412425.1 of Macrobrachium rosenbergii. Classification (NCBI taxonomy): domain Eukaryota; kingdom Metazoa; phylum Arthropoda; class Malacostraca; order Decapoda; family Palaemonidae; genus Macrobrachium; species Macrobrachium rosenbergii. The sequence goes on from NC_089795.1 coordinate 51,502,707, forward strand.
TGCCACTCAGACCAGACTCCCATGGTACGTTACAAAGTTCCAGACACTGATTTTTGGAATGAAGTAATGTTTATCCAATTTCCAAAGCTCATAAGTAATCAGTCACCTGACTGTGTCTGTTGTCACTGGTAGGCTGTTAGTGGTGGCATCTACCTCAGAACTGACCACGCTTAGTGCTTCTTATTTTAGTAGCCAGCATTTTTCATAATATTAATTACTAATGAGGAAAGGTACCAAAGCCGACTCTCCAGATAATTACCATATCCGATTCCTACACATTTAACTGGTACCACTTATAGAGCAGTTAGGGAGTTTCCAATAACATATGTTGGCAAGAGAGATTCCAGCTCAAGGAACTAACACGGCTGTTAAAGGAATTTTACCCAAAAATTATCAAAAGAGTTACTTTGAAACCCAAAATTACCTTTAAAAATGTTCTGAGTCGTAGGATGCGATACCACCTGATTTGCAATCATCGATAGGGAATAATACACAAATGTAATTTATTGTAATTCAATGTACATTGTGATAATCGAAGTTGCAGTTCAGATTACGCATTACTGAGCATCAAGGGAGATCCACGAGAACGGATGGTCATTCAGCGAATCAGTGCCTATGGCAGCACCATTTGTCAATAATACGAATTCTTCAACACTCTATAGATAACGAATCAACGCGTAGCACCATTTGTCAGTAATACGAGTATTTTATAAATACGCATTCTTCAATACTGTATAGAATACGAATATCTCATAAACGTGGATTATGATTCTTTAGTTTATTCCAGCTGTTGCAGAGCCTTCGAGATCGGAATAACAGGAGTCCATTCCCCTTATGAGACAAATCATTCATTTGAAATGTATAAAACTGTTGGGTTTTGTTTTTGAAGATTTTCAAGGATCTTCACAAGCTACTTATGTTTTAGTTTTTACTCTCTTTTCTTTGCAGGTATTCTTGAAAGATTTGTATTCTTACAAAGAACCCGAAGCGACTCAAAAGGTTTTTCAGAAGAACGAGCGTGAGGAGACGAAATGAAAGATGAGTGTCCCAAGGTTAACGATAAATAAGAGGTAAGTTTCATGTATTATAAGTATTATGGTAAGCACACGTTTGACTGATGAAGTCCTCTGTACTTGAGACCCCTAGCAATTTCAGTCATTCGATCGAGGGGCAATAGCATCGCGTGAGTCACTCGTGCATACCGGTATAAATTGACCTTATTTTGCGATGGTTTTAGGGCTAGGCGTGCCTCTGAAATCCGGCTCTAGACCTCCACACTTAGCTCAGTGGTATTATGACTCAGAACACTTGGCATAAAAAAAGAAGAAAAGGAAGAACATGCTTAATACAGCCCATCATAGCCATCATACATCTATTGTCGAATTCGTAATAAAATTCTTTATTTCATAATTTTTTATTTTGAAGTTTAGCTTATTCATTTTAAAGACATTGCCAACCTGACTGAACAGTAGTGGAGTATTTAGACGTGATAGCATTTAATATCAGATTTATTTTTTAGACGTTTCAGAAATACTAACAAGTCTTCTTAGGATAAACTTACTTAACTTCATATTTTTCTATGGAAAACGAAATCTTGAGAATATTAAGAGTTTTGATGAATCCCTTTAATATTTGCTTGTAGACGGTTGGGTTTTTTGTCCATATTGTTTCATCGAAATACAATTTTTAAAGTCCTCATTAGATTTATTTGTTTGCTTTTAGGATTCTTATCATAATTTATTAATGCTGGGCTCCAAATATCAGAGGTTATCTTGTAAAACATCGGTAATGTAAAAGAGGGTCATCACCCCGGTCCAGAGGCTTGGGACGTTACGTACCGTCCGAAAACCTTGATTAAATAACCTGATCGTGCATACTTATAGAGTGCAAGCGGAGTGGATAATAAGGAGTATTAACGTCGAGTAAATTACAAGTATATTATTTCTGATGCAAACTAAAAGTAAGGATATGGATACATAGTCAGTTTTAGTACAGAAATTATGTTTATATTTGTGGTCTTGTTGATTATCTTAATTGTCTGTTATAGTACTGTAACTCTTCTTTCTTTGCACCTCACAAGTCATTGCAAATTACGATAACAAAACCATTACAACTTACGGATAAACACAAACCTAAACAAACTATGATATGAGACAGACCACTACAAAAGACAAATATTGGTTGAATCATAAGCCACAACAAGCACATAAAAAGACAGATGCAAATTATACAGACTCGACATATTCAAGTAATACAGTCGGGATAGTGTCTAAGGTCAAATTACATTTGGAAAATGCACACAGACCAACAACAAAAAAAGTATACACAAACCATAACCTCACGCCCCGTATTAGTTATTGCACATGTAATAACATGGAGTAAAAAAAAAAAATAAGAAAAATTACTTCAATGCTTCATGGGATTATGATTAACTTATATTTAAAAGCGACTGGCTTATTAGATTACTAATTGGACTTGGGATTGTATAAAAATACTCGTGCCTGCTCACACATGTATACACGCACGTACACACGTACACAGACCCACACACACACATATCACATATATGTATATATACATACATATATACATACGTACATGTCGAACATGCATCCGCACCACCGTCTTGCAGCTAGAGAATGTGTGTAAAAGGAGAGAGAGAGAGAGAGAGAGAGAGAGAGAGAGAGAGAGAGAGAGAGAGATAACAATAACATAGCAGGCTCCCAGCAGAATGTCGCAATTTTCCGGCCGCTGCTGACA
>NC_089795.1:51510466-51515466 GCF_040412425.1 Macrobrachium rosenbergii
GAAACTTGTTTAACCCAAATTAATGTTTGATTCAATTTTTACCTTTCATTTAATTTGGACTCAAAGCCAATTTACCTTGCGCCTTTTTGCTCTTATTTCTTTAGAGCTGGGGTAGAAAAGAGCATTATTTTTCCCGTCTTATTTTTCTCTGTAATAAAAAGCAAAGGCGCTTTTCAATCACTATTTCTTAGGTAGGATAATGTTCTTATGATTTCTGTTCTCAACTAAGCTTAAGAAACAGACAAGACTAAAAGTTTATATGAGATGGGGCGATTCAAAGCAAGGCTTCTTAATTTAATTATAAGAGGGAAGCATATATAACAAGGAGAGAGAGAGAGAGAGAGAGAGAGAGAGAGAGAGAGAGAGAGAGAGAGAGAGAGAGAGAGAATCTTTTACAAAGTAACGTCTGAAAGAGAGAAAGTTTATAAAAATTGCAAAGGACAGGAAGAGAAAGAGAGGGACTCTTTCTTTAAGTAATGCCTGAGAGAGAGAGAGAGAGGAGAGAGAGAGAGAGAGAGAGAGAGAGAGAGAGAGAGAGAGAGAGAGAGAGAGAGAGAATAATCTTTTACAAAGTAACGTCTGAAAGAGAAAGAAGTTTATAAAAATTGCCAAGGACAGGAAGAGAAAGAGAGTGACTTTTCATTAAATAATGCCTGAGAGAGAGAGAGAGAGAGAGAGAGAGAGAGAGAGAGAGAGAGAGAGAGAGAGAGAGAGAGAGAGAGAACTGCATTGAAGAAGTTTGAGGGTATGTCTTCAGTTAGATATTGCGTTGAGGTAGACTCATGGCGTACATCTCATTTTCTAGAATACACAAACCTTACAGCAATCGAATTAACCAAGATGTTTGTGTACCCAGTCGAACTCTCTTGTGGAGGCTTCTTTTTTTTCCTTACAATATATTATGATTGGTGTTGATGTCAGTTATTACCAGTACGCAATCCACTTTTTATTCTTTTTACGAGAGAATAGATCGATCATGCTAGCATTTTGCAACAGGTGCATGCTAGGGATAGATGAGTTTCTTCTTTGTTGAACATTTTGTTTCTTGTTCTTTTAGGAAAGGAATTCCAGTGTACTGAAAATGCTTTGGGGAATATTTTACATCAAGATATTTTGTATTCTGAGCAGTACAAGGAAAATTACTTAAAGCTGAAGTAATAAGAAAACAGGCTGACTGATAAAATCAAAACAGATTGTGAAGTTGGTTGGAAAATCTGAATGGAGTTTCAGAACTTAGATTAGTTGTACTCATATATTAACCTCACGTTCTTGTTTACTTCGTCTTGTCAAAGTCATTAGATCGTAATGAAGAGAATATCAGGCCTTTGATACAGGACGCAGAGAGATGACTAGTGCTCATGAGCTGCGATGAAGAGACTATCTCCCAAAAACTATCTCCCAGAAATTGAAGGTTCTCGACATGAGTGGGCTGAGATTATTCAGTTAACCGGTCACAATGAGGTCCTGTTGCTATTGGTGTTTTTAGCACCTTAAAATTATAAGGAAAGTGAGAATTTTGAAACTGTATTGATTACAAGGGCTTAAGGCAGCCCATATTTGTTACGAAATAATAATATTCAAAGTAATTCCAGATTCCTCTAATGATTTAGTACTGGATGTTGATGGAAAGACAAAAATGGCTAAGGTTAATCACATTCCCTTGAGTCAAGATTTGAAAATATATTTATGAAGAGATTTACTCAGAAAATAACAAAAATAATTGACAACTTCATGTTATATTTGACGAGGGTTTTACCATATACTGTAGCAGTACACAAATTCAGGAAATATGTACTTTGTGAACATAAGGTGATGGAATGACCAAAGAAAAATTATTTACAGGTCAGATACAGTCGCAGACACACGTGAAGCGCAGATATCATTTAAATAACAATATATTTAATAATTACGTAGGGATATCACAAGATTTAAACGTGACTTTGTGGATGGCTTAAACTGAAGTAGTAAAGTCACTTACAGAAGAGTACTTATTCTGGTAATGTTACTAATATAACACTTACCTCAGAGACGTAGGATTTCATCTTGTCTAGCAAAGAAGTAATTATTCGTGGTTTTAGGTGTCTTAAATGAAAGAATTAGGTATAAATTGCAAACACACACGTATATACATACATATACACACATAAAATTTATATAATATATATATATATATATATATATATATATATATATATATATATATATATATATATATATATATATAAACCCCAACCGGCTGATATAGGCAGACGCTGCTATCCCGTGTAGACATCCCGGGATTATATATGTAATCAACGAATAGGTTTTGAAAAGCAAATGGATGTTACAGACTAAAAACACACACACAACAAAGCCACTACAACACCTTCTAAACACAACAAACATCTCACACGTCTCGAACTCTCGCCATACCGCGCAATAACTTCTCGCTGCTGGGAAGAAACGTTGGGTCAGGTATGACCCATGAACATACGTACCGGGGTCTAAGCGATGTCAGGCAGGGCAGCCATTGGACAGGTCTTGCCAAAATCAAAAAGTCCTTGGCAACACCCCATAAAAATGGGAATAATAGCACGTTAAAAAAGAAAGAAAGAAGACATACTGTATATATATATTCTTCTTCTTCTTCTTCTTCTTCTTCTTCTTTTAACGTGCTTATTCCCATTTTTTTGTAAGCACTTGCCTTCATCGAAGGACTTTGATTTTGGCTTTGGGGTAGATAGTCAAATCGATATATATATATATATATATATATATATATATATATATATATATATATATATATATATATATATATATATATATATATATATACTATATATATATTTATACATATATATATATACACATATTTATACATATATATATATCAAGGCAGGCATCTTGCAGGTATTTATTAACAAGTTTCCTGTGCATTTACGAAAGCAACCTTGTACATTTATGAAAATTTGATATGTATGTATGTATTCAAGTAAACATGCCCAACTAGCAATTTTCAATTTGATGTGCTTATGCATTTCTCTAAAAGGTTCCATTGTGTTTGTGCGAAATAGCCATAAGAAACGATTAAAGGTATATTTGAATCTGAAGCCCAATTAGAATGCTCTAACTTGTAAGAACCAAGTTCACATTGATGCTTCTAATGCCGTACCTGTATACGAAACTACATTGCTGAAACTAAGTATGGCGAGCATTTACCGTAGAGTTTTTCAAAATTCACTGTCATTCCCTGTATACTTGAAATATCTTACTTGAAGTTGAGATGACAATGTTGAAATACTCGCTTAAAACTCATAAAATCTATCGGGTAATCCTTTGCTTATTTCCTTCTACTTAAAGGCTTCGGATTTTTCCCCTTCTTTTTCTTTTCCCCTTCTGTTTCTTATAACCGTCCTTCCTTCAGGAGGCAGAAAGATCCTTAGCCAAACTATTATTCCTTCAGTTTTCTTTTCTTTCCGGCTGGGATAGAAAGGGGACTTAGGCCTGCCCTTGCCATCGGCCTTTTCTCTAAAAGGAATCGCCATTTCAGATTAATTTCTGTTGCGTTATTTACCTGTATTCATCTGGAAGTTGATGATTTTCTTGTTCGGATCTCGGTTGGTTTATAGAGTCCAGAGGGCCACACAAATCCTTATAATTTGTATTCAATAACTTACCATAATTACGGGTGCCTTTGGGAAAGGGCTCGTGCTGGCATAAGGTCGACTTAACCTAGGATGAATATATTGGTTCATTTTCTGTTTTATAATTCCAGCTAGTGTACCCACAACGTCACATAAGATAGGGTCGAGACGGGAAGTCCCGACCCTAGGCAATGGGTCACGATGAGGCATGAATAGCCGAAAAAGTGAGTAATTGTGAAACGCTATTTCCTTTTTAGTTATCTAGTGATTCTCCGAAAAATAGCTGTATTTATTCAGGAAAAGACAACAAAAACACTTGGGTTCCATCCTGATGTGAGTCAGAAATTTATTTGTTCCACACGTAATTGTGTGTTGATTATATCCATACATATATATATATATATATATATATATATATATATATATATATATATATATATATATATATATTATATATTTATATATATATTTATATATATATATGTATATATATATATATATTATATATATGTGTGTATATATACTGTATATGTGTTTGTGTGTGTAAGAAAAAATGCAACGATATACAAAAGCATGATGTCATAGTGGTTATAATTTTATATAATTCTGTATTGACAAATGTACAATTCTCGCTCTTTTTCATTACATACAAATAGCCCATTCTCTCTAGTGAACGGGTGCGTCAAAGAAATATAATGCAAACAATCATTACCAATTCATCATCTTGGTTAACCCAGTAAACCAACTTGATACATTAATATTCATCAGCCCATATAGTTACCGACCGATGCAAAAACCCAAAGACGATCCATTAACGATCCCCTAAACTCAAACGACGATCCACCAACGATACTCAAACGAAATACCGATCCACTAACGATTTTCTAAAACCAAGCGACGATCCATTACCGATCTTCTAAACCCAAGCGCCGATCGACTAAAAATCCTTTAACCCCAAACGCCAATGGAATAACTATCCTCTAAACCCGAACGCCGATCGACCAATAATCCTCTAAACCCAAACGACGATTCACTACCGATCCTCTAAACCCAAAAGCCGATCGACTAACAATCCTCTAACCCCACACGACGATCCTCTAACCAGCCTTTAAATCCAAAGGACAGTCGGCTGACACCCCTTTAAACCCAAACGCTGATCGACTAACGATACACTAAACCCCAAACGACGATCCTCAAATGATTGGCAAACACGTCCTTTGATAACAATGCAGACCCTGCAGTGGGAATGACCCAATCGTTCTTATAACCGAATCCTAATGAGCGGTTATGATTCGTAATGGTGATGGATGAGAGAGAGAGAGAGAGAGAGAGAGAGAGAGAGAGGAGAGAGAGAGAGATCATATTAAGACTCGAAGG
>NC_089795.1:51520466-51600466 GCF_040412425.1 Macrobrachium rosenbergii
CTTCAGCTCAGTCGAGTTTTCTGTACAAAGTATAATCAAGGCCACTGGAAATCGATCTGGCTTTAGGTGGTCTCGGTATAATGCTGTATAAGCCGAGGCCCATGAACTTCAACCACGGCCCGGTGGTGGCCTGTCCTCTATTGTTGCCAGATGCACCTTAAAAAAAATAAAAACTACTGAGGCTGGAGGGCTGCAGTTTGGTATGTCTGATGATTGGAGAGTGGATGATCAACATACCAACACGTGAAAGCCCTCAGCAATCACCTCTATTAAGATTGAGGGGGACAGAAAAGTGCTGACGGACAGACAAAGCCGGCACAATAGTTTTCTTTTAAAAACGGTTGAAACCACTGGAAAAACGGGTTGTTTTTCTAGAATTGAAAGGCCGTAAATAATGATTCCATTTAAGCTAGTCATAAAAAGTCTGAATCCTGCAATAAAATCTTTTCTCTGAACTGACTAGAATTTTTGTATAGTAAAATTATTAGTCCCAAAAGAATACCTAGTTTATCAATCTTTGGGAGGCCGTAAGGGATACCATAAGACGAGCCTGTAACAAACAATTCCTGGTAAGTGTCATCATTAATAATATTTTCATTTTTAAGGGTTCTCAAAAATCGAGTGATTTGGTTTTCACTTTCAAAAATGTTGGCATATTCAGGCGTTCCAGTTATCTGAAATTTACAAGAATCATTAAGAATGATTTCCATCTTCGTTTTAGTCTAGTTTATCCATTAAAACTTCTCCCTTTCCTTTATCTGGTTCCGTGGTGATGAGGTGTTTTTTTTATGTGACAGTTACTTTAGAGTTTCAGGATCAGACTTTTTCAAATAATGGGATCCACAAGGTCTTTAACTTTCTGAAAGTATGAGAAAGGTCCTTATTCTTCCTTTGAATAGGATATGGTTGAGGTTTTACTTGCTTTCTTTGTATTTAATTTCTTAAAAGAGATTTTAGTAATGAGTTTTTTACTTATTTTTTCTCTGTTTTACGTTGAATTGTCCTTTTTAATGGTTTAGATTTCTATCGCTGGTGCATTTTTTTTAAAGTTCATAATTTGTGTGTAATTTGTGTTATTTTGTGCAGCCCTCGAATATGTAATAAAGACATTGCAGAAGCGCTGGGGATGAAAACTGTTTTTAGCAAAATTCATTTGTGCCATCCTCATTAATGTATATACGACTGTGGCCACTGTTTATATATATATATATATATATATATATATATAATATATATATATATATATATATATATATATATATATATATATATATATATATATACTCTTTATGTGTATGTGTGTGTGTGTGTGTGTGTGTGTGTGTGTGTGTGTGTGTGTGTGTGTGTGTGTGTGTATAAACATACAGCTGGATATACATCAATGAGGAGGACACTAAGACATTTGCTAAAAACAATCATTCATTCCCAACGCTTCGTATGTCTTTTCATCCCTTATATATATATATATATATATATAATATATATATATATATATATATATATATATATATATATATATATATAATGTATGTTTTGTATGTATGTATACAGTATATACAGTATGTATATGTATAATATATATATACATATATATATATATGTATATATATAATATATATATACATATATATATATATATATATATATATATATATATAACTGTATTTAACCACATATGCTGTTCGCTACGAACTGTATTCGTGTATGAATAATGTTCATGAAAATACAGATGCATGGCCATTTATATTATATGACTTCCCAAATACAGACCCATTAAAGTTCAAGGGAATAATAATAATAATAATAATAATAATAATAATAATAATAATAATAATAATAATAATTCCACTATCTACCTGGTAAAACCTCATTGGATGTATTATGTCATCAGAAAACACACAAAGTATTTACCATTTATCTGATCATACTCAATATCAAAAGGGCCCTCACTTACACCCGTTGCCTCATGTACCTGAGCCCTATAATATCTATCGCAACTTTCAACACAACTCTTCTTAAAGACGGGGAATTTGACTTTAAATCATACCCCTGTTTTTTTTTTCTTTTATTTATGGGGAGGGGCATGAAAAAGTACGCCTTCCGTGGCCCAGTTATAGTATGCAAATGAGGCAGGATCAGATTAGCGAATCTCAGTGAATGAGGTTTTCCATCGGGGTCCAGTCAGACTGAATGAATGTTTACGTCCCGTCCATTGAGGGTCTTGAAGCATTTCGGAGCATGCGCGTTTTACGTTTGTCAGAGGATGCGGTTGTTCATGTTTTCGGTTACTAGCCTTGTTTATGATGCATAGAATGATACTACTACTACTACTACTACTACTACTACTACTACTAATAATATAATAATAATAATAATAATAATAATAATAATAATTAATTGCTCACTAAATCATCATTACGCGCCTAATATTGTGTGTCTCAGGATAAGTCATACTTTTGTGAATTTTACAAATATCTTTAAATTTATGGTATTTATCCCTATCTGAATAGATCAGTATATCTCTTAAGGTAAGATTTCACAAGACTCAAAATGAAGAGAGAGAGAGAGAGAGAGAGAGAGAGAGAGAGAGAGAGAGAGAGGAAATCAGTCGTATTGAGAAAGACAAGCAAGTTCGCACACTGGCAAAGGAAGTGCATGTCATAAGAGACAGTCAAAGGACAATACAACAGGAATGCCATCAGGAAAAACGAGAGAGAGGAGAGAGAGAGAGAGAGAGAGAGAGAGAGAGAGAGAGAGATTCTTTTCACCTCTCAAAGAGACAGTTGTAAGCGGTGCTGTCAAGCGGGCAAGCTAGCTAGTAACACTTAAGGCTACGTAGCTAGTAGGAGCTAAACAAAAAATATTATATTGCAACTTGGAGTACCACTTAGCCGAGTATGAGGATCCCTCACCCAAACACAGGGCTTGTAAAAGGAACACCCACACATTACAGGTTCCTCCATGGTAGCCATTACCCTTTGGAAGGCCACGCCATACTGTGGTACCTCGGCGAAAATTCGTGGGTATCGGGGGGTATTCTTCCAGCTGAGGTACCACTTTGGCCTCTCTTGAGGTTGTGGCTGGAACCTCGACCTCATCGAAAGTGGGCAGAGGACTCAGCACCCATCCACTCGGAGAGAGATCCCTCTTGGCACTAAACGGAAAGAAAGTAAGCAGACGAGAGAGCGTTCCCGCGTCCCATTGGTCCGCTGGAAGCTGACAATTCCAGGGGCGCCACTCTCAGCCAATCAGCGGGCGTCGCGGCTTGGAATCCTTTTCTCCAGGTGGCGGCTGAGAGTCCTGTGTTTTGTACGAGGGCGAGACAGTACCGTAGTATTAGAATAATAGTAGTCATCCTCTCTGAATTATGGGCCTGGAGACCTTGAGCCGGGCTACCACACCTCCAATCAGTCTTATCACGGAGTCTCTCCTGCCCACCGCACTGACAGTCTGTCTGTCTGTCTGTCTACCCCATCAACTGTCAGGTTCCCTGCTGCTGCTGCTGCTGCTGCTACCATTCCTCCTGGCCCTGGTATGTTTAAGGATTACGGAAAATACATGGTAGTATTTGTCAAAGCATGTCGTCTCGCCGGGTCTCCTTCAGGAATCCGAAGGATCCTCGTCCCCGCCGTGATAGCTCAATTATGATCTGCTGCCGTTTAACATAATTGAATGCAGTTTAACATATGACCTGTCAAGTCCCGGTTCGGCGGCTCAAGCCAGATCGATCTTCTCCCGCTGCCTCGACTCCACTTTTTTTTTTCCTCTCTCTCTCTCGTGTTCTGTCACATCTTCGCTCGCGTTCGCACTTTCCTTCTCCTTCCTACGAAGAGAAAAAAAAGGAGGATTAAGAAGCCAATGCGAGTGGAAAGGACAGAAAGAGGAACAGGGGAAAGAAAGAACGGATAGAGAAAAGGAATCATTTTAACTTTTCTCTCGTGTTCTGTCACATCCTCGCTTGCATTCTCGCTTTCCTTCTTCTTCCTACCAGGAGAAAGAAAGAAGGATTAAGAAGCCAATGCGAGTGGGAAGGATGAAAAGGAGAACAGGGAAAAAAGGAACAGGCAGAGAAAGAGGAGAAGCGAGGAGAAGAAGAAGAAATGGGAGGAGAAGGAGGAGGAGGAGGAGGAGGAGGAGGAGGAGGAGGAGAAACGCGATGACGGGAGTGACTGACATATTGATTGTTCGTTGACAGCGACCAACGAGCAAGCTGACAGACAGAATGATCATGATGACTGATTGCTCAACATTAATGACGAAGTGATGAGCGATCGTCTCTCTCTCTCTCTCTCTCTCTCTCTCTCTCTCTCTCTGTTGATTAAGCGCGTTGATGGGCGAATATATGAGACAAATGGAAATGGCCCCGTAAGAAAAGAGTAGAGAAATAAATGCCGCCAATTCTCTGCAAAAAAAAAAAAATGACATTCGGTTTGCGCAGTTGCATGGACCGTCAACTTCGGTTTGGAGAGAGAGAGAGAGAGAGAGAGAGAGAGAGAGAGAGAGAGAGATGGTGGGTGGGTAGAGAAGAATGACGAGAGTAAAGAGAGAGAGGAAGTAACAGAGAGACAGCCGTGTAAAATTAAAGAGGTCAGTAAAATAACAGCGAATAAAGTCAGAGAGAGGAAAAAATCGATGAAAGAGATAAAATAAATAAGAAAGAAAAAAAAGACATGTAAAAAAATATAAAAAACTGGACATTTAGGATACAGCAATGCAGCGACAGTAATCATGATAATAATAATAAAAAAGAAAGATTTTCTTGCGATAAGGAGAGATCAACATTCGTTGGAGTATAAACGCAAAAAGAAAAAAAAAGCAGAAAATGAAGAGGATTATAGAAAACTGCGCTTTAACAGAACCCGGCGGACGATGATAGCAAGAATAAAAAAAAGGAAAAAAAGAAAAAAGTAAGAAAAAAAAGAAAAAGAAATGTTGCGGACGACTGAAGAATGTTACCTGACCGATATACTGACCGCGGGGTGACTGTAAAGTGACCGCCGATACGCTGGTGTTACTACAAATGACTCGAAGAATTTTATTGAACAACAGATTGAGTTGGGTTGAGAAGAAAAAAAAAGACGAAGAAAAAAAAAGACTGCAAATAAACAGGAGAAATTAGCGAGAGATGACAGATTTACGACCCAGATTATTAAGACGAGTCTGATGTTCCCTACCAAGTCGCGTTATTTGATGAAGAATCCGCAGCGTTTACGGAATACTAAACGAAATCCCATCATCAATTACGCGAGGAGAGTTAGGCGAGCTGTCAGTCCATTCATCATGTTTATAGGTCTGCGTTAATGCGATTATTCTAGTCTAGCGGTGAATTAAGAAACCAAAAAATTAAGAAAAAAAGTCGGCTCTCATTGCGCAAAATATGATACCTGAGGAAGTATTTGGTTAATCCCTGTATCCAATGCAGTTATAAGATTAGGTATAAATGATAAAATATGTATATCATTCCTGTTAAACCATGAATAAATAACTGAATAACACGTAAAGTACATGGAAGATATCAAAAGTTGATTTTATCAGGAATTATAATATCTCTTTACCGAAGGAATTTAATCCACTAACAACAACAATCAGAGATAAAAACAAGAAAAGAACGCTGCTTCGTGTGAGGGATTAAACAACTGTTGTTTGTATACCCAGGATGGTTCTCGCCTCTGTAATCAACAGTCAACAACGGGCGAATCATCAACTAACATTAACTGGTGCTCGGGTATTCAAGCAATTGGCCGAATCCAGCAGCAGCTTAACCCAGCTGATCTGAGGAGAGGCGATGCCAAGAACAACTTGACCGCCACCGCCTGCCCTTTGACCTTAGAGTAACCCACTGACATTCGCCCACAACTTTCAGAGTTCTGTTGCAAAGTTCAGTGTCCCTGGTCTTTTATCCGGGCATGGAGTTGCCGTGGGTGTATAATATGAACTCGTGGATGAGTTAATATGGCTAAGAGATAATTTCACTTGGAGATGTTCGTGTATTGAGATTTTGAGGATTCGTTTGGAGAAGTATTTATATCTATTTATATAGTAATTTATTTATTTATCTTTTTTTATTTTCTAATAAGTGATATCTTTCTGTATTTCCTATTATCGTCTGTAACTCCTTTCAAATGAACGCCATATTCTTGAAAGCTTGCATTTCAAGTCAATGGCCCCTGTAGGCTTGTTTCGTATAAATAGAGGTTGATCTTCTGAATAATAATAATAATAATAATAATAATAATAATAATAATAATAATAATAATAATAATAATAATAATAATAATTCTCGATTATCGTAGTTGTATGGATTTTCGAATAAGAAATGTTGATTTCCAATAAAATGTATAGTAATAGCTATTGAGATTCAGATGATTTCACTTAGAATTTTAAATGAATTAACACTGCCTCTCTCTAATTCTGCGATGCCGGTCACAAGCTCAGATGAAAAATGAAAACTGAGCGATTCGTTAATGTTGCCGCCTACCAATATTCCAAGCATTGACCGTTTGGTTAACGACCATGCCTTTTAAAACCCCTTGTATCAACTATTTGGTTAACGAACCTGTCCTTTAAAAACTAGACCAATGAGCGTTGGTTAAACGAACATTTCTTTTAAAAGTCCGTGCTTTGAGCATTGGTCAAACGAACCTTTCTTTTAAAAATCAAAGCATTGAGCTTTGATTAACGAACCTTTCTTTTGAAGATCAAAGCATTGAGCTTTGATTAACGAACCTTTCTTTTAAAAATCCAGGTACTGAGTTCTGATTAACGAACCTGTCTTTTAAAAACCCGATCATTGACTGTTGGTTAACTTACATGTCTTTTGAAAATCAGAGCACTGACCGTTGGTTAACGTACCTGTCTTTTAAAAATCCAACCCCAGAGTATTTGATTAACGCACGCCATTGGAAAATCGAAGGACTGAGTTTTTAGTTAATGACCCTTGCCTTTTGAAAATCCAAATGTTGAGCACTGTTGACGCCTGGCCTTTTAGAAATCAAAGCATTTTAAGTGTTTAATAAATGAACTTTACCTTATAAAAAATCAGGCATTAGGTATTAACAATCCAGGTATTGGCTAATGTGTTAGAATTTTTGCCTTTTAAGAATCCAAGCACTGAACTAGGTTAAAGACTGTCTTTTAAAACCCCGAGGATTGGTTGTCTGGTTAATGCCCATTCTTTTTAAAAATCGCAGCACTGGGTAGCTGGTTAGTGTCCTGCCTTTTAAAACTCCAAGAATTGGATGACTGGTTAATGCCCTCCCCTTTTAAAAATCCAAGAGCAACTGCTTAAAACCCTTGACTTTTAAAAATCCACACACAGATTTTTTTGCCACCCCAGACTTTCAGAAATCCAAGTATTTAACAATGGGCTAGTATACTACCGTTTTAAAATCCAAGTATTTGATTAATGTCCCTGCATTTCACGTATCATGACACTTGAAGTTAGTTTACTTCTGTGTATTTGCACAATCAGGGAATCCAAAGAGTAGGGGCGGAAGATTTAACACCACTTCTTTCAAGTCTTATAAGCTCAAGCTTTCTTATATTTTTTTTCCAGCCCTTTTTAGTTTTCTGTACAAGAAAACTATTGTGCCGGCTTTGTCTGTCCGTCCGCACTTTTTTCTGTCCGCACTTTTTTCCTGTCCGTCCTCAGATCTTAAAAACTACTGAGGCTAGAGGGCTGCAAATTGGTATGTTGATCATCCACCCTCCACTCATCAAACATACCAAATTGCAGCCTTCTAACCTCAGTAGTTTTTATTTAATTTAAGGTGAAATTTAGCCATAATCGTGCGTCTGGCAACGATATAGGCCAAGCCACCACCAGGCCGTGGTTAAAGTTTCATGGGCCTTGGCTCATTCAGCATTATACCGAAACCACCAAAAGATAATCCATTTTCGGTGGCCTTGATTATACGATGTACAGAAAACTCGATTGCGCCGAAGAAACTTCGGCGCATTTCTTATTTGTTATTCAGTTGTTTTTAAGTTAGTAGGTGTTGAATAAAAAGAAGCGATATTGAGTCTCCTCACCTTGCTGTTCTCATAAGAACGTTGAATATATAAACACTTTCACTGGGCATCCACGTAAACGTTCATAGAAATGCATGCAGGCAAACTCTTGCCAAAGAGAATGTTATGTGTTGTAATACGCTTTGATCACGGTATTTAAATGACTGAGATTTCAGATGTTTAAAAATTAGGAACAGAAGAGTTCCAGTATAAACATGCTTATGTCTGTATATAGTTTTGTTAGCTATTCTAACTGATTTTATTAACAGTACTGCTAGTTATTACTAATAGCTATATTTCTGCTACTTCTGAAACTAGACACTCGACATTATATTTATCGTCATTGCTACAGGTAGATAATGTCAATAATTCTTTTAATATTGATATCATTAACTCCTAGGGCATATAAGCCTCTGGTATAAATATTACTATCATTAAGAAGATGGTTCAAATATCATCACATTGTTGTTTGTTAAAGTTTCGGTTGTACAAGAATCCTGTATAAGTTATGACCCTAACCTGAAGGAAATTCTACAGAAACAACTTTTTACAACAATATGCTTTCACAACAACAACTTTAACAATAATAATAATAATAATAATAATAATAATAATAATAATAATAATAATAATAATAATAATAATAATAATAATAATATTCTTTATTTCAGCTCAGGGCCATACACAGAGGTACACAGTACACAAAATTGAGATTAACAGTGAATCTCAATAATAATAATAATAATAATAATAATAATAATAATAATAATAATAATAATAATAATAATAAAAATATTAATAGCAGACAAATAATTTCAGTTAGAGACCATAAGCTAATACAGAACTCAGATTCCGAGTTGCTAACAAGGAAGAGTGAACAGCAATAATAATATTGGTAACAACAACAACAACAACAACAATAATAATAAATAATAATAATAATAATAATAATAATAATAATAATAATAATAATAATCTTGATTACAAAATTCTTTTGGTGACATTTTGTTCATCATTTCTCCGAGGACCAATCTCTCTCTCTGGAAGCCAACGACAGCCGTTATGTTTACTTCCTTAAGCTGCCATTCGATCCGTGGCTTAGCTGTGTTTATGCTCAGATTAGGCTAAAGACAGAAAGGATTAGCTTCACCCCTTCGACTGATTTACGAGCAGCAATTTGTGGTGGTGAACGAAAACTAGACCACTGATTGTCTGGCAGGCTGATCGGTCATAAGGGACCACAGTGAGGGTAGATTTCGTTATTAATGTCCATTTCTAGATTACCTCAGAACTAACTCGCTCGCTGGGTCGTGTTACAGATACGTCGTGTTGGTTATGTACCACACACTCGAGCGCACACGCACACACAAGGCGTTCGCTTCGATGTGAGTACTTTTCTTTCAACTTGTGGTGTGATGGTGAGTCGTAATTATTGATTTGTGTGTGTGTGTGTGTAGTATGTGTGTGTGTGTGTGGCACAATCAGGAACCGCTTCTCTAAGGTTAAACCAGGTAATCTTTCCTTACGAAGTCAAAATGACAATCAGAAATATTAAAATTCTCCAGTGCCAAGTTTTACAGAATGTTACTATTGAAAACAGTTTCCAGATCTTCAGCTGTAATGAGAGTGAGAGCACAAGGACAGCTGTAATGAGAGTGAGAGCACAAGGACAGGTTGTTCAAGAGTTTTCTTTCTGAGGTAAAGGATGAATACCAGAGGTTAGAATGAGGTCAAAGAGGCTCCTTCGCAATATGTCTTCGGAGTGATAATAACTCTATGACCTGTGTACCCTCGTACTATACTGTAAGATGGTGGCAGGCAGTAACAGGTTAAAATGAATGTGACATCTGTAGCATGTCTGTGGAATATGGACATATCGAAGGAGCTCCATCATTTTGACACCATTTGTGAAGGCTTTTTAGCACTAGTAATAATAATACCAACATTAAGTGATATACGTTAATGTGCAATCTATTTCGTGCAGGGTTTCAGACTGGAAAGTTCCGCGTGATTGGAGTTTTTATACAACTCATCCCTAACCAACTTCAGGGATTCTACCTGGTCTTAGTACCTCTATGCCTACTGGTCCTTAGAAAGAAGGCTTAAAAAGTGTTGTATGAGTGCTATTTTTTGTTCAAGTGCCTCTTTTTACCGCAGAAATGTCAACGGACCTTTCCCCAATTGTCGTCAGACATAGAATCACCTCATGAACAATTGTTTGCATTTTACTAATACTCAGCCGAGTCATTTTATCTTAAAATCAGTAGTGGATATTATATGGGGAGTCTTGACAGGATGCCTACATCCATATTCCAAAAAAGTAGCCCTCTGAGTAAATTTTTTTTCTTCCTTTAAAAAGTGAACAATGTATATCACGATGATGCTTAGTAAGAACATGTTGAAAAATCCACATCTGGCCTGCAGATCTCACACTCTGCCAGCAAAGGAACCTGAAGATCTCACCTTGGTATCTGATGAATACCAGAGGTTAGAGTGAGGTCTAAAGGCTTCCTCAGGAACCGAGCATGATTGTTAATGATGGGTTCATAGGCGGTGTCTTCATAGTGATGATAACTCTATGACCTGTGGCTTAGTAAGAACTGGCCTGCAGACCATACATTCTGCCAGCAAAGGAACGTGATCCCATCTTGATATCTGTGGGCAGGTCGCAGTAAATGTCTCCTGTTTCAGTCTGAAGTTGTCACCAAATTACCGGAAACCACTGACTGCCATCTCTCCCTAAGGAAACCAGTGCTCTTCAGATGGGACACCGGTTATTTTTTCCGTTCTTAGAAACTTCATTACTTGCAGATTTGTCTGATACAGTTGAAGGGTCCATTACCACTTCTCGTGACAAGCAACAAATTAATTGATTTTGAGGAAAACCTAGATATGAACAAGGGACTTTTCAGATGGTAGATCTATGGATTACTCAGTTTTGGCAGAGGTTTGTGGTTTCAAACATAATAATAATAATATAATAATAATAATAATAATAATAATAATAATAATAATAATAATAATAATAATAATAATAATAATAATAATATTTATTATTATTATTATTAATATTATTATTATTATTATTATTATTATAATATTATTATTATTATTAAAAACATCCACCTTATTTACTTCCAGTGAATGTTGACAGCTGTCTAGCTTACCTGTTCCCAGTTGTGACTGATCTTGTTATGTTTGCAAAACTATTTTATCTAACTGATCAAAGTATGTTATGTTTTTATTTGCTTCTCCTCTTGTACGATTATTTTCATTTGAGTTTATCATCACCAGTACTTATTATTATTATTATTATTATTATTATTATTATTATTATTATTATTATTATTATTATTATTACTGGAGTCAAGTAAACAGGGGGAATAGTTTAGCTTCCGAAAAATTAGAGATCCAAAGGGGCAATTGTAGAAATAAAACTAAATAGTTGGATAAACAAATAAATAAGTAAATAAATGAGTGAATTAATTAACAAAATAAATGAGGGAATAATTAAATTTTGTGAAAGTACGCGTAGGGTAAAATGCTTATTTTGGTAATATCATGACCTGTCTAAAACATGATTATGGAGACTGTGATAAACACGTACACATGCATACACATACACGCTTGTTTGCCTACTCAGGGAATAACAGACAGACTTGAATGTGGGCATTTACATGTTCGCGTGTATCCGAAAGTCGTGACGTCAGAGACACAAACACACACACACTCACACACATAGGATTTTTTTGAATGACAGGATTTAAAGAAACCAGTCGTAATGAGGTTCAGTTCAGACTGGATAGGACAGAAGTATTTGCCCGATTAGTGGAAGTATGAAAATAGACAGTGATAACTAAAACGATTGACATTAGATAATGATTGACTAAAACGTACAGGTAAAAAAAAAATAATGTAAACAGACGCAAATGTCATGAACCAAGACTCCTATGAGGTCTCTTGCAGTCTTCAATATCAACTGATTCATTGATTTATTGGTTTGTAACACTGGCGTCTCAAGTCATTGTTGGTTAGAGAAATCACTCCCCCAATATTTGCTTGACCAAAATTTAAGATTTTTGTCTCTGTGTGACAAAGAGACTTAAAATTTAATGGCCTCATTTAAGCTAAATGTAGACATTGCCATGATGTATCCCGTATGAATAAACGTCAAAGGTAGAAAATGAATCCTAGATCAGGCCAAAAATCTGAAATCTGATCTATTTCAAACTGTACTTAATTATTGTTCCTTGTCTTTTCGTTGCATCCTTCCGGGGAATTCTGTTTCAGTCAGCGTGTAGGTTTTTAAGATATGGATAAACATACGAACATTACGGTTGAAATACTTCTTTGGGCAAACTAAGACATGCAGAGTCACGTAACTTTAAGGAGTCCAGTTAAATCGGTCTTGAAGTTATTTATTGATGCAAGGCAGACATCTTTTAATATCATTATAGATTGAAACAAAGTGGTTAATGTAAGAATTATATTCATTCTCATTGTTTTTTTCATTGATTAGCAATAATTATCTTGATTATGGTAATTTCAGTGGTTATTCTCACGAAATTTTATTTTTACTTGAAAGTCTTAATAGCTGTTTTATGTATAATAATAATAATAATAATAATAATAATAATAATAATAATAATAATTCATTTCAGTCCTGAGAACATAATTACCTACGTGACCAAAACAATCTTCTCAAAAGTGGCGGACATATCCCGTAGAGTATTTCACGGTAACAAAGGCAGCTGGTTGTTTATTTACCCCAAGTGTCCACCCTTGTCTAACATAGAATGAGGATTAAAGGAAATAATAATGGTCACTTATCAATTCAGAATTATACGGTATTAAACTATTAAACACACACTCACATACCCACACACATACACACACACACACACACACACACACACACACACATATATATATATATATATATATATATATATATATATATATATATATATATATATATATATACCGTATATATATATTTATTTACTTAGGTATATATACATATATATACACACAATATAACATTATGAAATATATATATATATATATATATATATATATATATATATATATATATATATATATATACACACACATATATATACATACATAAATCCAGCTTCATCATGAATATGGATCATTTTATTGTAAAAGACTTTCATAATAACGATGGCATCTCTAAATGCCTTGGCATTGTTTCAGACACGTGGATTTAATTTAATCAACAAAAATCACATGCACATAAAACTGACATTTATAATTCGCTCAACTAGATTAGGCTTTTGTCTGTCAGCACTGAAATTCTCAACATTTGACAGAAGAAAGTTATAAAGAAAACTTGTAAAAGAAATGTTCCGTCATTTAATGTGTTTAAACAAAACAACGTATTGTTTTCTTAACATAGCTATGAGGATTTAAAAACATGTTAAACTGATACTTATTTTATTCTTAAGCGGAGGTCATCTTAATTTATTGAGGCAAACAGATGGGTAGACAACATAATATATTAATAGTCTTTAGGCAAATAAAGCTATATAATCATTGGGACTTTCCATTTTTATATATCATAAATTTTGTATATTTCCATATTTTTATACCTCTTTATTTCAATGCTGGCTTTATTGACATTATATACCAATCTCTGCGGTAAAGAACACTGTTCTTACCTATAGAATCACTATGCATATGGAAATACTTGGTAAAGTTTTTTCTTCAGAATCATTGTGGAAGAAACTTTAATTTTGTTCATCATTATTTTGCTACTTTCGATGTTAATTTAATGTGACAGCGTTCTGTCTGAAAACTTTGTTTGCTGTAAGATGTTATAATAATAATAATAATAATAATAATAATAATAATAATAATAATAATAATAATAATAATAATAATAATAATGAGGTACGCTAGATGACCATCTTGAGTTCGAAAATTCATGAAACTCCATCGAATCCCACTGAAATAGAATTATTTAGAAGAGGGCACACACACAAACATATATATATATATATATATATATATATATATATATATATATATATGTATATATATATATTATATATATGTATATAATACTGTATATATATATATACAGTATATATATATATATATATATATATATATATATATATATATATATATATATATATATATATTTTATACACATGTATATGTTTATATTTTCTGAGCAATCCTAATGCGCATAGATTCTAAAAAAATAAAAATAACGAGAATTGAATATCTTTTTCCCATTTTTTGAAACCAATAATGATGTAGAAAGTGCGAACGTGGTTTGACATAAAACAAGGTAATCGGAACGTCCTGTCTTGAAAAGGTCATATAAGGGATTTAGTTTGAATTTCAGCCTTATGAAATGAAATAGTTATTCAAGATTCAAAAGGAAACTTTTCAAAATCAAGTTAGCAATACCTTGGCTCTTAGCAAGTCTCGACATGTTTCTTACAATCTGTTAATATCCATGTTATTATATAACACTGGTCCGTGTTATTATATAACACTGAAGTTCTAACTAAACTTTAGAGAGGCTTTTCCATACTCAATGATGTAAAGCTGTTAGAAAGTTGGACAGTTACGTTAGTAGATTATTGAAAGGTGACACAGAAACAAAAAGAAATACACACACGAACACCAACACCAGAACACACAAACACACTCACAAGTTTTTCAAATAAAAAAGAAAAAAGATAATCAGAAGAAATAACAGAAAAAAAAGAAAGGAAGTGAAACAAATACAGAAGGTGGAATGGTCCATAAACTATTCAGCCAGACAAAGTGAGACAGACGGCCCCGAGAGAGAGAGAGAGAGAGAGAGAGAGAGAGAGAGAGCAGACCTGAAACTGGCAAGGAACTTAATGATAGTTATAAGAGAGGTGGCATCATGCAGTGGTATTAGTTTGCACGCAAAGAGCACAGAACTTACAAAACGAGAATGGGGATTTCGTCTGAGTCTCTCTCTCTCTCCCTCTGTGTGCGTCTCTCTCTCTCTTTGTATATCCCTTGTCTCACAGTTTCTATATATATATATATATATATATATATATATATATATATATATATATATATATATATATATATATATATATATATATATATATATATATATATATATAAATATTTATATATATATAAAGTTTATGTATTTATGTGCAAAACTCTATGAAATTCACTATGAAAACTTCGTTTTATATCTAGATTCATTTCAGTCTCAGTCCGCCCTGCTAATCTCTCTCTCTCTCTCTCTCTCTCTCTCTCTCTCAGCCTAGAGTCTTTCTCCGCAGACAATACAGACTGGATTTTTGCAAACCAAGATGTCTGGGTGAATCCAGGTTGGGATGTGTTTCCGTGATTTGAGTTTTCTAAAATTTGTCGAGTTTTTTTCGCTTT
Source organism: Macrobrachium rosenbergii (assembly GCF_040412425.1). NCBI lineage: Eukaryota > Metazoa > Arthropoda > Malacostraca > Decapoda > Palaemonidae > Macrobrachium > Macrobrachium rosenbergii. The sequence continues at coordinate 51,535,896 of NC_089795.1, forward strand.
CAAGTTGAGTTTTTCTCAGTAATAATAATGTTTGACTGTCGATTACGCACACAAAACACACACATACTATATGTATATATACATATATATATATATATATATATATATATATATATATATTTTTATATATATATATATATATATATATATATATATATATATATATATCAGCTCAATTACATTTTATTTCTAGTTAAATACAAGTGGAAGTTTTCACTTTGTTCAAACACTTTCAGTTTTAAAGTGAGATGGAAGGCATTTTATAATGTGTACAATGAAACAAGCCTTTTTCCTGCTTTCCTTTTATATTTGTTGATGGTACTGCATCTGTTTTGTAAGTGTTTTTTTTTTTAGTTTCTTAGTTTATCCACACGTATGTTAAGTTCTTTATTTCCTTTTTGGTTTTTATTTTTTTAGCCTTGTTTTTCAAATCACTGCATTTGGCTTTCTCCACGAGAATATATACTCATTATTATTATTATTATATTATACATTATTATTATTATTATTATTATTATTATTATTATTATTATTATTATTATTATTAGTTGCCTTTTACTAAGGATTTGCAGGTAAGTTAGAATCACTTCTTAGATTTTCCCAGCAATGTGCAAGTCAGCACGGTGTCTTGCTTTGGTATAAAAAACAGAGATTCTTGTCTCTTCAGGAGATACACAGTACGAAAGTCCGGCTTCTTATATATACTTTGCTAAAAGATAACTGATAATGACTCTTTATTGTAGAATCATATGATGGAACTCATTATTTTGGTATGTACATTGTAAAGCATTAGTAAACATCTGTATCCCATGACAAGATTCTTAGCATGCTTAATGGATGGTAATTTTGAAACTTTTATTATTATTTTTTTTTAAATACAAATGTTGATAGCATTTCTGTATTGCTCTGTTATTGCTATATTAGTAACTGATGATAATATTAATTTAAAGTAATGGGAGCAGCGGGACAAGACCATTAGTAGCAGTAGTAACAGTAGTAGATAAGAATAATATCATGTTAGGCATGTCAAATTGTTTATGTACTGGAGACAAAGTATTTGAAACGCAATCAAAAGATTTTATTTTTTATATATTTATTTTCATCAGTGTGCCAAGAGAGCGAGAAATATGAATAAACACATCTCTCTCTCTCTCTCTCTCTCTCTCTCTCTCTCTCTCTCTCCATTTCTTTCTTCTTTGTTTAATGAAGACGTCTTAGTTTTGTCACATTGGTATTTAAATTTTCTCTCTCTCTCTCTCTCTCTCTCTCTCTCTCTCTCTCTCTCTCCATTTCTTCCTCTTCTTTGTTTAATGAACACGTCTTAGTTTTGTCACATTGGTATTCAAATTTCTCTCTCTCTCTCTCTCTTTTTCTCTCTCTCTCTTCTCTCTCTCTTCTCTCTCTCTCTTTTTCTTCTTCTTCTTCTTCTTTTTCTTATCTTCTTTGTGTAATAAACATGTCTTAGTTATGTCACATATGTATTCAAATTTCTCTCTCTCTCTCTCTCTCTCTCTCTCTCCTTTGTGTAACAAACATGTCTTAGTTTTGTCACATAGGTATTCTGAATGACCACAAGAACAAAGGCGAATCCACGTTTCAGACGAAAAGAGCCCCGATCCTATACGTTATTCCTTACGTCGTAATGAAGTCTTCGCTCTAATCCCTAATCTCCAGCTATTCGATAATCCACAAATCGTCAACCAGTGACCTTTCGAACTCGTCAATGCCACCACAACCACTACCAAAAAAGAAAAAAAAGAAAATATAGAATATTTTTTTGTGACAACCGAGGTATTTCCATATTACTTCTGCCCAAAGAAAAAAAAAACAACAGTTGATTTATGGGTATTTTTTTTCCTTGTTCTCCGGAGTTAACGTTCCCCTTTGACTGGTGTCTGTACGTCATTATCATTTTTTGCAATACACACAAAGAATGCATAATTAATGAGCTTCGTCTCCTCAGTCCCCCATAATTTATTTTTTTAGGTTCTCAGCTCATTATCATTACTGGTGTCGTTACTGAGACCATTACTATTATCACTATTACTATTACTTACTATTACTATTAGGTATTTCCCCAGTTCTCTATCAGTCATTACCTCAGAGGCGAAGATTTTTATTGGTTTTGATGAAATGTATAGGTAAATATTTTTTTCTCTATCAAATCTTGATCATTAATGTAAGAACCTTATGTTAAAAAATTGATATAGGAACCATTCATGTGTGTATATATAGATATATATATATATATATATATATATATATATATATATATATATATATATATTATATCTATATCAGATTTTTTAACCGCTCCAGTGAGTTTACATTTATTGACTTCTTGATTTCGTTTTCTTTCGACTTGTTGTGTGATTACTATGCATGAATAATAATAATAATAATAATAATAATAATAATAATAATAATAATAATAATAATAATAATAAGAAGAAGAAGAAGAAGAAGAAGACTAGTTCACTACAATGCTTTGAGGCACTAGCTAAGACTAGCTAATTTTTAGTTTCCTGTAAAAGAAAACTGCGATGGCTATTTGTCTGTCCGTCCGCACTTTATCTGTCCGCCCTCAGATCTTAAAAATTGCTGAGGCTAGAGGGCTGCAAATTGGTATGTTGATCATCCACCCTCCAATTATCAAATATACCAAATTGCAGCCCTCAAGCCTCAGTAGTTTTTATTTTTATTTAAGGTTAAAGAAAGCCATGATCATGCGTCTGGCACCGCTATAGGTGCCAGCAACACAGGCCACCACCGGGCCGCGGCTGAGAGTTTAATGGGCGTGGCTGAGAGTCTCATACAGCATTATACGCTGTACAGAAAACTCGATTGCGCCGAAGAAACTTCGGCGCATTTTTTACTTATTAAAATTCTTAAAACGCTGTTAGAGAGAGAGAGAGAGAGAGAGAGAGAGAGAGAGGATACATGGGAAACGAGGTGTTTTAATTTTTACCCATTGTTGTCGTTGTTTCATTAACAGGTAATATTTTTGATTGTTTCTCTATGCAGTTGTTATTTGATATTGCTGACTATTGATTCCTGAAGAGGCTTCTTGAAAACATGAAGCCAATTCATCATATAAATAAGAATCAGTGTTATGCCCGAAAACGGAGTTCATGACGCCAGATAACCCACAATTAATCAATCAATCAATCGTGACGTCATAACCCATTAGTCCGGGAAGTGAAATATTTGATGAAATTATTAGAAATCTATTTGATACCAGGCCTCGTTAACTTTACTAGAAAACCAATGTAAAATGGTTTCTCCACTGTACTTAGTCGTGGACTGTTCTGAAGTTAGAGCCATAAATATTTTGAAAAAAAAATTCATAGATTTTTAGGAAAACGTTTTTGAACTGTAGAATTCCTTAGACCTCCTGGAACAATTCTGAATTTAATGATTCTATTTTACTGCAAAAATTTTTTTTCATTGAAAGTATGTTCTGTTGCTATAGGAGGAAACTATTCATAACAGAATATTCCTAGTATTACCAGAAAACAGATTGAAGTGAATAACCTTCTGGAGAATAATGGTTCCCTACATATTCGAGAAATGCATTCATAATAGAATCTTTCCTATGCTGGAAAATGTTCTTAAAAACAATGGAATTAGTCACTGGTTATACTTTTATTTGTTTTTTCGGGGAAGAAGTTCTGTGCTATAATTTTCCATTGGTTTATTATGGAATCATTTTTTTTAATATAAATGTTTCATACTCATACTAGAAAACCTGTAGGATTTATGTTAATCATATTTAGCTCTAAAGTCTAGAAAAACTGATCTGCAAATTTCCTGAAAGAAGGGTTTGGAAAACGTTCTTGTAAAAGCTCCGTAGGGAGGTAGTGCCATCAGTGCACCTCACACGGTGCACTGTAAGCATTACTAAAGGTTCTTTGCAGCGTCTTTTCGGCCCCCCTAGCTGCAACCCCTTTCATTCTTTGTAATGTACCTTCATGTTCTCTTTCTTCCGTCTTACTGTCCACCCTCTCCTAACAGTTGTTTCGTTGTGCAACTGCGAGGTTTTCCTCCTGTTACACCTTTAAAACCCTTTTATTTTCAATTTCCCTTTGGCCTAAATTTTATATTCCGTTCCATGATTGTAAAAGCAGTACCCAACTGATTGACTTGGAAATTATACTGGCAATGGCTTTAGAGAGTAATAAACATCCAGATACATGCATTCCTTATTTGTACTTGAAAGATGTTATGAAAAAAAATTTTTTTTAGTCTGGAAAATTGGTAATAAGATGGTTCTGAAATACGTTCAAATGTTTTGCATAGTTTGCTGAAAGATAGTCTTAGAAAGAACTTTTCATGGCAGATACAGCAAAACTTCTCCAAATGTTTCATAGATTTTACGGAACACGAATTTAAAATATTTAGTATATTTGCTAACCAATTCAGTATGTCTGGAAACGATATTTTTTGGATTTTCTAGTGCACTGGAAAGTGACTCTGGAAACAGTATTCACCGGATTTCGTGGATGGTGGCTCTGATAACAATGTCCCGTGGATTTACGATAAAATGAATCTGGAAACAAGATTCACACAACGAATCTGGGAAGAATGATAATTTTATTTACCATATAACGATTCTGGAAACAAAGTTCCATGGATTTACCAGATGACGACTCAGAAAACGTTTTTGGATTTGCCATAAAACGCCCTTGGGAACAAGATTCATTGGATTCACCGTATAAGGATTGTTGAAACAATGTTCCTTGATTTACCCGATGACAACTCTGGAAACAACATCCCATGGATTTATCATATGACGATTCTGGAAACAACGTTCCGTGGATTTTCTGGTAAACGATTCCGAAAGCAGGGTTTCCCGAGGTAACTCTGAAATCATTGTTCTGTTGATAAGCTAGAGATTAAAAAAAATGTTTCTTGGATTTTCTGGAAAATGACTAGGGGGGGAAACAACGTTACTTGGATTTACAGTAAAACGACCTTGGAAAAAAACGTTCTGTTCGTTAATTAGGAAACATTCGGTGGATACAGCTCGGGATACAACGGATTTGTAGTACATGATAATAACAATTAGGACAACGTACTCACGTGGTGCACTGTAGGTATTACTTTATAGTCTTTGCAGCGTCCCTTCAGCATCTAGCTGCAACCTCTTTCATTCGTTTTACTGTACCTCCGTTCATGTTCTCTTTCTTCCAATCTGACTTTCCACCTTCTAACAATTGTTTCATAGTGCAACTGCGAGGTTTTACTCATGTTAAACCTTTTCAAACCTTCTTTCAATTTCCTTTTCAGCATCGAATGACCTCTTAGATCTCAGCGCTTGGCCTTTGGCCCTAAACTCTATATTCCATTCAATAGAACAGCATAAGCAACGAGATAAATTAAAATTAAATTGATTTAAAAAGATGAAGGAAATTTTGCACATACTAACTCAATTGGCTTTTGGGCCTCATTGCGACTGACTCTCACTTACACTGGGCCGCTAAGTTTTGTTGTAAATAATTAAAAATATTATGTAGTTACTAAAAAAAAACAGCGTTTAAGATATGTTTTCAAGACATTTTCTCAGGAAAGTCTGTAGCAAAAATATTACCCAATTTCTGTTGGAAAATAAGGGTGAGATCAAAATTCTAAAAATAACTTGAAAGAGGTTCTGAATAGAATAATCCATTTTTACTGGAACGCAATGGATTTCATTCGTGTTATTTCCTGATGGCTGGAAGTTTGTCAGAATAACCAAACTTTTAAAATGGTTTCTCATACAAACATTAGCGGTCAAGTGCAAGCGATTTTGAGTGACAGTGAAGCACTTATGTTTATTGCCGGAAACTATGTGTTTGGCTGTCATATGCATGGTGAGAATATGCTGTTGGCACTTATGAGATCCGGTGGGCAATTGTTTTGACACCAATAAGCTTACGTGAACAATCTTTGCTGGCACTTATATGCTACCGTAAGCATCTGCTGTTGACACTTGTATGCTTTCGCATCTGCTGTCGGCACTTAAAACATCGCTTAGGCATCTGTTGCTGATAGTTGAAAGCTTCTGCGAACACCTCTTCTAGGCTCTTATAATCAACCCGTGAACACTTGAGTGCAGGTATGAGCACGGGGCTAGCAACCCCATCCCAGGTGTCAATACTTGGAAAATTAAAACGTGTTTATATATCTGGTTTATATCTGTATATATCTATATATATATATATATATATATATATATATATATATATATATATATATATATATACACACACACACACATACATATGTTTATGTTATGTATGTGTGTATATATGTGACTAGACATGTGATGTCTACTGTAAATAATGATCTTAATCTGATATGTTTAAAAGCTTTGAAGAATTAAGATAGATGGATTTCCTCCCTCCAAAGAACACACGCTATGGAAACAGTTGTACTTCTGTTTATGATTGGAGTAGGGAGAGGAAAATACAAATAATTGAAGAACTCTTAGGAGAGAGAGAGAGAGAGACTGTCAGCCTTTTGAATAGATCACCTCCAGTGCTAATCCTCAACAAAAGTTACCATGAACATATCATTGGTTAAACAAGTGGAGAGATATAAACGACAAGATATATATATATATATATATATATATATATATATATATATATATATATATATATATATATATATATATGCTATATATATATATATATTATATACATACATACATGTATATAAGCCTCTCAAATGCATAATCTCAGTAGTTCTGAAGTAGATGAATTTGACTGAAGTAGACAGGTATTCGGTCAAATGGGAAGTTAGAAATTATAAACAAGAAAAACGTATAAAGTGAAACGCCCTAGACAGCAAGGCTAAAATAGACGCAACTGAGCACTTTGGGCCAAGCAACGGAAAATGCAACCCGACAGGATCTGTACACACACACACACACACACACACACACACACATGGCGACGACACGCAACGCAAGAAAGACGGTCTGTACAAAAGAAGCCTTGACTTCATGTTCGAGGTAATATTGGTTCAATAATGACAGTTGCTCTTTCGCTCTCTCTCTCTCTCTCTCTCTGGGTTTGCGTTTCTCTCTCTCTCTCTCTCTCTCTCTCTCTCTCTCTCTCTGTCTTAAACGCAGCAAATACAATGGTAACTGGTTCCTCTAACGATAGATTTTATAGCCCCGTTTTCGACCCATAAAACATATTGCTGGAGATGTTTTGGCTTAGGTGCGTGTCGAAAAACCCCCTCTCTCTCTCTCTCTCTGTCTCTCTCTGTCTCTCTGGCTTCCCTACCCGGCCCCCCTCCCTCTCCCTAAAGGGCCCCTGAGACTCAGCTTCTCCTAGGGACAGCGAGACCCCTCACCCCTTCACCACCCCCACCCCACGTCCGAAGTACCCCTGACAAACCCTCAATACAATAGGTTTCTCGCATTTAGCAACCCTTCTTTTTCTCTTTCTCTTTGTTTTAGTCTTTTTTTTAATTATTAGTCGTACGTGTCTTCGATTTTTGTTTTTTTATAATTCTTCATATTTTCCTGCTTTGCTACGTTGCTGAAATGCTAAGCGATTCCCATTTGAGTGTAATACTTTGTTTATTCAATTCGCTTTACTTATTTTTAAGCATATTTCATGCTCTCCATTGTGTGTGCTTGGTATGATTTCGTTATATCTTTTCCTCCATAACTTTAATATTCTTGTCTTCAGCTTTAGACAAGATTTAGTACCTTTTTTCTATCTCCTAGTCAATATACCTTTGCTCATCAAGCAGCACATCAAAGTCCCTGGGAATATACTGCATCGTTCACCTCTATCGTGCATTTTCTCGATTCCTGTGTGTTGAGACCCCGCCTTTCCCGCTGTTCCTAGTTCTTCCTATACGCCTCCTTCCAAATACCTCTCAAGTGTGCACTTTTCACAGCCACCATCCTCCATGAGTCCACATGACCGAATCGTCTCAAGATAGTGTAATCCTTTCCTTCGACTAAGCTAAACTTTGTAACTCTTCTATATCCACATTCTTGCACTTTCAGTTCTCATGTCACAGGAACTGTACAGACATTTCGTCTCAGTAGCGCCAATACTTTTGATTTCGTTTACCGTCAAAATCCATCTTTCACTTTCATGAAAAATCAGTTAAAAATTCCCATTATACATTGTAAACATCGTTTTAGTAGACACTCTAGTTATTCACCCAATCCTTTGCACACATCCTGTTGCCTTCCTTGCTTCTGTGACTCCTCTCTTCTGTCATCCTAAAACTGTCCGATTTATTTTCATCTGAATTACTTAAACGAACTCATTATTTCCATTCCGCTCTCAACAGCTGAGCATTTGTTTCTTTCTTCCTTTCTTTCTTTCTTAAATCTTTAGCTGGAAACACTTATGGATAAAGTCAACAGACTATGAACCCAAGAGGGCTCCAAAGGGAAATTAGCCTGAAGAGAGAGACATGTTATAGGAAAAGGTGCTGAATAAATAAATATGAGGAAACAAAGTAAAATCGATACACCTGATGTTCAGGAGACGTGGCTGAAAACAGGAATGACTTTGCTCCTCGCTTGAACCTCTAAGTCCCAATGATTCAACAATAGGACTAGGAAGATTTGTTCACAGTTTGACCACAACAGGGATGGAACCTCTAGATTACAGAATAGCCATTTGATTTGAGAAAATTTCTTCAGTACGTATCATGGAGAAGAAAGCTAAATAATTTACATCGATTTAAACTCTCCTTCGAATAGAAATGATCTCAAAGGTTTTCAATGAGCTTCGCTACAGATTAAGGGAAGGTTTTCAGCATCGTAAGTTGTTCCAACATGTGCTTTAAAAAGCGACCTCAAATTGACTCCTGTGAAATATCATGATGTGCATAGATAATGGTGTCGAATGCTTTATCATTTTATAACAGTTTCAGTTCACGGCTTAAAATCATATCATTTTATAACAGTTTCAATATAAAAGTTCACAATAAAGGAGCTTAAAATCATATCACCATTTTAGTGGATCGAGATAATCGACGAGAGTCTTCCTTTCTATAACATCTGATCTTCTACATGATAACAGAAACATATCATTGTCCCACACAGTTTTGAGTTTACTAGACATGGGAAAAATCCAAACTGTGGCGTGTATAGTCCCTAGAGTTTACTAATCAGATGTATTAATGAACAACATACAAGACCTTACTCCATCATAATAACGTTTTTAGTAATAAAATTCTTGAGGTTGATATGACGTTATTATGATATAAAGATAGTTGTTACAAACTAAATATGGAATAGATACCGTAGACAGGGAAAATGTATTTTAATAAAAATTCCAGATCCATCAGGCACAAACACAACTCTCTCTCTCTCTCTCTCTCTCTCTCTCTCTCTATATATATATATATATATATATATATATATATATATATATATATATATATATATATATATATATATATACATGTATGTATACAGTATTGTTTGTGTGTGTGTGTGTGTGTGTGTGTGCGCGTGTCGTGTGGTCTCATATCATCGGTTCTGAACATTTAACTTTTGGCGATTTCTTTTGAATGTTCAACTTTTTATGAACATCTAGATAAGCATTTGCGGCCCTATCCTTTACTTTGTAAATTTGTTTTTTTATTTCACTTTAACTTTTTTTATTTCCCTTCTTTTGCTCTGGGCTTTCATTTAAGCACTGCATAACGTTGGCATTCATATGGACATTTAATATTTTAGGCCTTAAACAAATAATTAATTTTCCTCGAGGCTCTTTTCTTGGACTTTCATTTAATTGTTTGGCTTATACTCGGACTTCGTTCTGAGCCTTGAACTTTTTAGCCTTTGTATACGACCATGAGGTGAATTAAAGGATATTATTATTATTATTATTATTATTATTATTATTATTATTATTATTATTATTATTATTATTATTATTATTATTATTATATTGTGTATTATTCATTAGTAGCAGCATTAGTCTTGAAATGGAGAAACAAATCCACAGTTATGTATGGGTACATGTATTTAAAAACAAATCTCTACAGAGAGCTTTCGGGAATCTGTTCGATTCCCCTTATGTTTAAAAACGAGTTTTTTTTTAAATATACGTACCTATAAATAACTGGATTTGTTTCTCCACTATTATTATTATTATTATTATTATTATTCTAAACACTACCTTAGTTTGATTTAGGACAGTTATTGGACAGCAATTATTATCCAGAAAATTATTATTATTATTTGCAGACCACTTGATTAACAGCTAATTTTCTTGATTAGACTTATTTTACGTGGCTAGAACAGTGAAAAGAAGGAACTACAACTTATTGCTGGAATCCGAACCAATTATAAAAAGATCTATCAGAAAATAAATGAGACTGTCCATAGCGACATGATCTAAAAAGGTGGAACTGGGAAAAAATCCCACGGTTGCTCTTAAAAGTAATTGTTAGAGAAGATGGACAGCGAGACTGAATGAGAGGAAGCGGGAGTGAAAGTAAAGTAAAAGGCTAAAAAGTGGGTTAAATTAGGGGCCAAAGGGACTCTGCAAAAACCCACTAGTGATGTCTACAGTGCACCGCGTGAGATGTTCTGGTGGAACTAACCAAGTTACGGGGAACCATAGCGTCTGCCTAGACCTTACGTTCTTCTCTTTTGGGTTTCACTTGAACCTTTGATGTCTTGGTCTTACTTCTGATCCTTATATGCTTAAAGGTGTTCAAAGCAACAATTACCTTTTTTTGCCGTTTAACTAATTCTTCGGTTTTTCCAATGGCTTAAACCCAAACCTTGATATTTTTTTAGTTTTCCCCCAAGCTCGAACTATTTTGATGTTCCTTTAGATCTCTTCCGTTCAGTTTCTTCTGAAGTTTTATTGTGCTCATGTACACCCATTGTAATATTTTAATCTTCTAATTAGTCCTCCCGTTAAGCAATCACCCCGTAGGGGGTGGGAGTAGTGCCGTCAGTGCACCTCACGTGGAACACTGTAGGGATTACTAAGGGTGTTTGCAGCGTCCCTTCGACCCCTAGCTGCACCCACTTTTTAGCCTTTTGTACTACCTCCATTCCCTCTTCTTTTCTTCAAGCTCGCTGTCCAACCTCTCTTTCTGTACTCCTTAGTGCAACTGTGGAGGTTTCCCCAAGTTCCACATTTGGTTCCTTGTACTAGCTCTTCGTTGGGCGAGTCCGGTATTGTGGTCAGCACTGCTGAAGCTGGAGTTCGACTCTCCGGCCGGCTAATGAAGGGATTAGAGGAATTTACTTGGTGATAAATTCATTTCTCGCTATAATGTGGTTCGGATTCCACAATAAGCTGTAGGTTCCGTTGCTAAGTAACCAATTGGTTCTTAGCCACGTTAAATAAGTCTAGTCCTTCGGGCCAGCCCTAGGAGAGCTGTTAATCAGCTCAGTGGTCTGGTAAAACTAAGGTATACTTAACTTTGGTTCCTTGTACTTCATTTCCTTTATTTTCTAGTTCTCTTTTATCTTGTTGCCCTACCACTCCAACGGTGTCTTGAGTGCTGAATTGCAGAAGGCGCTCCAGTGCTTGGTGTGACAGCCTAAATTTCATTAAAAAAAAAAAAAAAAATTATCCTAAACACTCTCAGTCGTACTCCACAGGTCGGATGCGATCGAAAATTGGAGGCAATTAGGCCCAAGTACCACTGTAAATAGCGGTAGAATGAGGAGAGATGTTTATAACAGTGGGAAATGACCATAAATTGGAAAAAGGCTATCTTGTTGTTGAGGAAATCAGAAAGAATACAGAAGAACGCTCCATAGGGGGTTTGTGCCGTCAGTGCACCTCATGATGTGCAACTGCGAGGCTTTCCTCCTGTTACACCTTTCAGTCCTCTATACTATCAGTTTCCGTTCCAGCGCTGAATGACCTCCTAGATCCCAGCGCTTGGCCTTTGGCCTAAGTTCTATATTCTATCTGTCTATCTACAGAAGAATGTGATAGAAAATTGAAGAAGCTCTTGAAACTGAGAAAGTTACCAGAAAATGAAAACTCACATTCGGGGTGACTGAAAAAAACTGACAAGCCCATGAGGAACCTTGCTCTTAAACGCAACACCGGAGGAAAGGAGGCAGAAGCTCAAAGAAGATTAAAGTTTCAAGTGAAAGTCTGAAAGTCCAAAGAAGATCAAAAGTCGAGATGAGTGTCTAGAAAGATGGCTCAGTTGTGGGCACCAAGATGTTGAAATTCCCGACGAACGTTTAATCAAGGAACTAAGATTTTCCCGAAAGACACAGGTGAAGGTGAAGGCTGAGATGAACGCTTTGAAATAAATATAGTCGTTCAGAAACTAAGCAGAGAAGTAAATTAATCGTTTAGATCTGACCATGAAAAACTTCTTAATTCATATGGAATGCTAAAAGATCAAATATTTTGCAGATGGACGTCGAGAATTTCGAGATTGACAAAGGTTTATATGGAAGCCCTGAATATAAGATAAAAGCCTAATTTGAAGTTGAAGGTTCAAATAAGGGCCAGAGAAAACATCAAAGGTAGGATGAAATATTAGACGTGAAAGCTGCAGACTGATACCTGGAAATATAAGAAGGCTGAAGATAAAATCAAAGGTTCGAATAAAAGAAGAAAAAAAACACAAGGAAACAGAGGAAAAATAAAATATTCGAATTAAATACCAATACGAAGGAAAGATGAAATATTCCAAATAAATTGGAAAAGTTACTTGAAGGATCAGATTTATGCTTAAAAAGAAAATGTAAAGGTTGCAGTTTCGAGGTAAATAAAGCAAAATTTCAGAAGAAAGTTCCGAGGAAATTAAGGTTCAAATGTTGGCAAGTAACTTATAGGTTCAGATGAAAGCACTGGAAAATACTTCTGACCTCTCTATACAAGAAAAAAAATATTCTCTCTCTCTCTCTCTCTCTCTCTCTCTCTCTCTCTCTCTCTCTCTCTCTCTCTCTCTCTCTCGTGAGCGAGAGTGTTTCCAATATGTGTATCCTGTGGAAAGACTTTGAGGGAAGGGGAGCCATCAACGTGCTGTTGATGGTCGTCCCCCATAAAAGTTAATATAACTTCTGATACTACGGAACTTTTACTCAGCATGCGTTTTATTTCTCTCTCTCCCTTTTCTCTCGAGAATCCCCTACTTGCAAAGAAACAACCGATGCGCGTGCACAGCATTTCACACACACATATTATTGAATATTATTACATTATATTACACACACACACACACATATATATATATATATATATATATATATATATGTGTGTGTGTGTGTATGTGTGTGTGTGTGTGTGTGTGTGTACACAGATACACAGATAAAATATTTCAAGAACCAACTGAGTATTGCATAAAGAAAAATTAACGTAAAATCTGTACGTAACTGCTTTCAGCGAGAGAGAGAGAGAGAGAGAGAGAGAGAGAGAGAGAGAGAGAGAGAGAGAGAGAGAGAAAGCGATCATAATTGCTACTAGAGATCCAAGTCCGCAAGGGTCCAAATCAGCGCCCAGATGTGTCACATTCAGTGAAGACTCGAAGCGCTGACAGAATCTTAATTTAGTTCTTGCTGCCTTTAACAAAAAGAAAAAGAAGACATTTAGTGCGATGCCATCCACGCCTTGCTGATTAATTTGGCATATAAGACTCGCGTTCTCGCCTCTCCTGTTTCATATGTCGCAAGAGAAAAGAGGGAATCGGTTTCTGTACGTGTTATCACCCGTATGGGGTTAGCGCCTTCAGTGCACCTCATGTGGTACATTGTAGGCATTACTGAAGGTTCTTTGCGGCGTCCCCTTCGTCCCTAGCTGCATCCCCTTTTATTCCTTTAGCTGTACCTCTGTTCATAGTCTCATTCTTCTATCTTACTTTCCTTAACCCTCTCCTAACAATTGATTCATAGTGCACCTGCGAGATTTTCTTCCTGTTACACATTTCAAACATTTTTACTGTCAGTTTCCCTTTCATCGCTGAATGACCTCATAGGTCGAGCGTTTGGCCTTTAGTCTAAAACCTATATTTTATTTTATTCTATTCTGTACGCGTTATCCTTGCTAGCTTCAATCAGAGTGTGTCTGATGAACTGTCCAGACTGAGACACTGTAAGTATGCACGTGCGTTTGAGGGATGTTTGTGAGTATGCGTAAACATGGAAGACTTTGTGCACGGTTGCAAATATCTATAGTCTGGTAGAGCGTGCAGAATACAGTACTGTGTCCAGGTCATTTAGTGGATGTGAAGTGTACTCATGCATATGGCTTTGAGCTGTAATAATGCGTGTTATTATTATTATTATTATTATTATTATTATTATTATTATTATATTATTATTATTGGTCAAGAAATCCACAATGGTGTAAATGTAAATATATATTTAGTCAGATTGAAACGGAGAATCGGGGAGGTTCTCGAAAACTCTCGTTTATTATATATATTTCTAATATATATTTCTATTTACATTTACACCATTGTGAATTTCTTCACGATTTTAGTGACTCAAGCTATAGTGAGATTTTATGAATCTAAGGTATGGTCGAAATGGAAAGTACTCAGCATTCTTCTAATTTATGGGCCAGTGGCGAGCGAGACTGGCCCGTTGCTGGATTACGGTAGACCTAGGAGGTGGAATTCATTACCTGTATATACTATTATTATTATTATTAATCCCGTAGGGGGTAGTGCCGTCAGTGCACCTCATGCGGCGCACTGTTGGTATTACTTATGGTTCTTTGCAGCGTCTCTTCGGCCCCTAGCTGCGACCCCTTTCATTCCTTTTACTGCACCTCCGTTCATTCTCTTTCTTACATCTTACTTTCCACCCTCTTCGAACCGTTGATTCTTAGTGCAACTGCGAGATTTTCCTCTTGTTACGCCTTTCAAACCATTTTACTGTCAGTTTTCCTTAGGTCCCAGTGCTTGGCCTTTGGTCTAATTTCTATATTCTGTACTCTATTATTATTATTATTATTATTATTGTTATTATTATTATTATTATTATTATTATTATTATTATTATTTTATTATTATTATTATTATTATTATTATTATTATTATTATTATTTAGAGTGGAAAAATATTCATGTAAAGTAAGCCAAAAAATTATGACGTGATAAAGTAAAGCTTCCTGTAGAATTACAGATAATAATAATAATAATAATAATAATAATAATAATAATAATAATAATAATAATAATAATAATACTAAAGGTTCTTTGCAAGATCCCTTCGGCCCCTAGCTGCAACCCATTTCATTCCTTTTACTCTACCTCCATTCATATTCTCTTTCTTCCATCTTGCTATCCACCCTCTCCGAACAATTTTCCTTCTGTTACACCTTTCAAACCAACCTACTCTCAATTTCCTTTCTAGAGTTGAATGACCTTATAGGTCCCAGTGCTTGGCCTTTTTCATAAACTTTATACTCCATTCCATTCGGCCCCAAACCGCACCTACTTTGTAGCCTTTTACGTTACCTCCATTCCTGCTTCCTTTCTTCTCTTTTGCTGTCCAAAGCCTCTAATTGTTACTTCATAGTGCAACTGTAGGGTTTACTCCCGGTTCCTTCAGATCTTTGTACTTCATTTCCCTTATTTTCTGGATCTCTTTTCATTTTTCTGTCCAACCAGTCCAACTCCCTCTTATAAGCGCTGAATGGCTGAAAGTACCCCGATCCTTGGCTTGATAGCCAAAATTTCCGAAAACTATTCAGAGCAACAAATAAATAAATAAAAGCTAAATGAACAATTAGTAACATTTAATTGTCTAAACCTGTACAAGAAATAACAAGTAAAAAATGCGGCGAAGTTTCTTCAGCGCAATCGAGTTTTCTGATGTACAGCGCATAATCAGGGCCACCGGAAATAGATCTATCTTTCTGTGGTCTCGGTATAGTGCTGTATGAGCCCAGCCTGTGAAACTAACCACTTCCCGGTGGTGGCCTATCCTATATCGTTGCCAGAAGCACGATATGGCTAACTTTAACCTTGAATAAAATGAAAAAAAGTATTGAGGCTAGAGGGCTGCAATTTGGTATGTTTGATGATTGGAGGGTGGATGATCAACATACCAATTATCAGCCCTCTAGCCTCAGTAGTTTTTGAGATCTTAGAGCGGACAGAAAAAATGCGGACAGAATAAAGAGCGGACGGACAGACAAAGCCGACACAACAGATTTCTTTTACAGGAAACTAAAAACTATAAATACAGTGACTATGACCACTGAAATCATTTCTTCAAACCTCTTTAGATGTATTCTTTTTATTTTTTGTTGTTCAAGACTGCTAGATAATTCACGTCACTTCTCTTTATGAAAGTTACAGCCATGTCTTCAAGTTGAATGTAAAATAAGTTCCTTCCCAGAATAGTGCCCAAAATACTTTTATGCTAATTTCCTGTCTGTCTGTCTATCTATCTATCAAACTGTGTATCTATCTGTCATTCCACCTATCTGTCTATGTAATTAATATTACAACTGATATCAAGAAAAATGTTCCTCATCTACTTTTACGTCAAATTATTATTATTATTATTATTATTATTATTATTATTATTATTATTATTATTATTATTATTATTATTATTACACCGATAATGTCAAAATGACAGAAATATGATTGACTATTGAAACGGCAAATTGTCAAAGAAGATAAGTAACGTCATATTTGGTCACTTTCTGAACGGGTGACCACCAGCGAATGCCACGGGGCGTGGATTGGGGCTATAATCGGGAGGGTAAACCTCACTTATTCTCTCTCTCTCTCTCTCTCTCTCTCTCTCTCTCTCTCTCTCTCTCTGACATTATTTGGTAAAAGGATCTTTCACATTCGATTAGTATTTTATATATATACCCTTTCTCTCTCTGTCTCTCTCACTGACATTACTTAAAGAAAGTCCCTCTTTTTCCTCTCCCTTTCAGTTGCAAGTTTTATAAATTCCTTTTGTAAAAGATTCTCTCTCTCTCTCTCTCTCTCTCTCTCTCTCTCTCTCTCTCTCTCTCTCTCCATTCAATTGCTATTTTGCCAACTTTCTTAATATCTTTCAGACACTTCTTTGCAAAAGATTGATTCTCTCTCTCTCTCTCTCTCTCTCTCTCTCTCTCTCTCTCTCTCTCTCTCTCTCTCTCTCACACACACACACACACACACACTCAGAATTTATTTGTTAGGAGTCTCTTTTTCCTCCTGTCAATTGCTACTTTGATAAACATTATCTCTCTCTATCTTCTAGGCGTTACTCTAAAAGATTCTCTCTCTCTCTCTCTCTCTCTCTCTCTCTCTCTCTCTCTCTCTCTCTCACACACACACACAGAATTTACTTGTTAAGAGTCTCTCTCCTCCTCTCAGTTACTATTTTGATAAACATTCTCTCTATCTTCCAGACGTTATTCTGTAAAAGACTCTCTCTCTCTCTCTCTCTCTCTCTCTCTCTCTCTCTCTCTCTCTCTCTCATCATTTAGGGCAGGCAGCTCGGCGAGGGACGCCTCTGGTGGGACGCCTGCCTGCGTCCGAAGAATCCACAATGTGGAGCTAATTCAGTCCTGCCACGGCTGTCAAGGAAGCGGCGGGGATCCCGCTGGGCCAGTAGCTGCCTCCTGCTGAGTTTAAAGGCGCCCCGTTGCGTCCACTGACAGATCTCGCACTGCTAATCTGTCTATATAGTAGCCGCTAATTGGAACTATGCTATCTTTATGGCCTCGCCTCTATTACATAAATCTCACGTGAATTCTCTCCGCGTGGCTACCGTGCGATTGTAATATTCATGTTGCTTATTTTTACTGGTCTGTTTAGAAGGCTGTGGTGTGGGGGCAAGGAAGGGTTCATTTGGTCAGGGGAAGTCAAGTGGGGTCATTTTTGGCCTCCATGCTTGGTGGACTTCCGACTGTATTGATTCGATGGGATGTTTCCTCTCTCTCTCTCTCTCTCTCTCTCTCTCTCTCTCTCTCTCTCTCTCTCTCTCTCTCTCTCTCTTTGTATTCTTTCCTTTCTTCATAAAATCTACATACTTTCATATACAATTTATCAGTATGATTTGAATATCTCTCTCTCTCTCTCTCTCTCTCTCTCTCTCTCTCTCTCTCTCTCTCTCTCTCTCTTCCTTTTTGTATGTTCTTTCCCTTCTTCATTTAATTTGAATATGTACATATACATTTCAAAAGTACGATTTCAATAAAAAAACTAAATCATGGTGTGTCGGAGTAAGCATAAACTCATGCTCGTGTCAATACTATTGTGCTAAACAGTCTGTTAAGCATTACATGTTTTTTTTCTTGCCTTTATCCGTTTTGTATGTTTATCTTTGTTTGTTTGTTTGTTTGTGAAACCTCCTCCTGGATAACGGATAACATATGAGTCACACGTTTGTCATTATGTCGTTGGTCTTCTGATGAGATTAAGCAAGAAGGGTGACCACCCATGAATGGCAGGCGCTGCGCACTTGCTCTCTCTCTCTCTCTCTCTCTCTCTCTCTCCTTATCGGTGAAATTAAATATTAATGGACTTCATCAGTGCTCGAATGGGTGACCGTTGGCATATATGGGCCCATGGAGATCTGTGCTGGTCATAAGGACCAATTCATTAACACATAAAATTACGGTAATATGAAATATTACCTTAGTGTTAAGTATCGCCCCAAAGCTCAGATCAAGGCATCTTCATTCAATGCGATTATGTAAGGACCAGTTGTTAGGAAGGCTGCACACGGGCTGGAAGACGGCAAGTATAACTGGAATATGCAGTGCGTTTTATTATACAGAGAAGGACTTGAGAGTGGTGTGAACATCAGGAGGGGCACACCGAAGCCTTTTTTTTTTCTTAAGGGAAAGATATGTTTGAGAAGAGGGCCATAAGAAATGATGGAGATAAGAAATTTGACATTTCTGACTGTATCAAATTAACATTCAGCTATGTGATACTGGACAGATATATTATTCCATGTTACCATAGTTAACCCAACCAAATATTTTATGCAAAAAGTGCTTCAGTAGTTCATTAGCTACAATTGCCGCAAGTGAGAAAAGAAAGGCGATTAAATTCGTATTCCCTTCCAAGCCACAGTGAAAGAGAGACTATGCGCGTCCACTAGCACCTAAATTACGGTCGCTGGACTGAGCGAGGGTTCTTTAGCCAGCAAGAAAGGTAAGTGAGGCCTCCCGCAAGGCGGTTGAGTATGCCCCCCGCTGTTTTCATGGCTCCTGCATCATAACCACAGCAGGGGTACACAGCACACACAGCGGGTTTATGTACACTCAGCATGTACGCACGTATTAAGACACACGTGTCGTGTTTACGTACCACGAATGGCAAGAGGTATTCGACACAAAACCTTTTATACAAGTGCTCCTCCATCTGAAGGGTCCTACCCAGTCAAGGTGGTACATTTGGTGAATATTGGCTAATCGTCATCATAGTATGGGATTAAATGGACTCTAGGACCGACATATCGTCTAATGCAGTTTCTTACTCCAGCCCAGGGCTTAGTGGTTTCTAGGAACACGAAGTTGACGGTGGTAGGAAGTGGTTGTCCCGAGTTTCAGAGGATATTAAGAAGAGCGAGTGGAGTAAGATTTTAAAAATAAACATAGAAGTAGCAACTCATTTTTCATTTGATCGTTTTGCTATGAATTATCAGTCGGAATCTTACCTAATAATAAAAAAAAGGTACTCTGAGTTTTAGAGGATATTTTCAATTAAACATGCTTGAGCAACGTAATTATATCACAGATTATATATTTCAATTGAAAATTAATTTTCAATTCAAATGAAAAGATGCTTTATGTGGGAAGTCTGAACATTTATGAAAAAATGTGTACATTTTTGGGGTGTGTTATGAGTGAATCAATGATTAAATGAAGAAAAATGGAAAAAGGAAATTAAGTAACTGGAAATGCACCGTTAAAAGTGATGATGAAAATCGTATTTGCACACCTGCAGATTGACCTATATTTTGTAAATATGCATATCTCTGGTTAAATTTAATCACTTTACCTTTTCAGATATGTAAATACTATATATAGATGTGTGTGTGCGTGTGTGTGCAAATAAAGTGAAAACAAAATCACTGCAAAAATAAAATGCTTCAAAAAAGCTGGAGTTATGTAGCAATCACCCACACTCCAGATCAGTCAGCCCTTTGATTCCGCACCACACATAGCCACTGAAAAGACGGTGTGTATATTCCTTGTCTTTTTAAACAGTTCCTCGTCGCCCACCCGACCTCAGCTTCAGTCCGGTGGTCTCACAGTAGCTCAGGTATTTGAAGAGGAGGGGTGGGGGATGTTACCTGGAGGAGATTACAGGTAACCTTAGACACTGCAGAAGGTGTCTCACTTTCGGCTTACGTCCCTTGCCCTTATCGGAGTCGCCATCGCTGAGAGAGGGGCATCCCTCGGACACGTCAAAACACACACACACACGCACACACTGCCCTGTCGCCTTTACAACGGGCGAGAATTAAGGAAGCTTTTATTGACTTAGTATGGAAGTTTTGGCTCAAAAGATGGGCGGCCGGTCTGTTCATCCTCTCGTTGTTTATTTGCTTATTTATTTTCTTTGTCAACTGATCAAAAGATTCCCCGTCATTCTGTATGTGATGGCTTAGGCAGTCCTGAGCGACTCATAGTTCTTCTTTTAGTTTAATCTGGCCTCACGCCAGCGCGGGCTCTTGGTTTTGTGCAGCCCGTAAAACTCATAGCTGAATATTGAAAAATGAAGATGGTAAAATTTTATGTATACAAGCAAGCAACATTGATAATTATTTCTCTCTCTCTCTCTCTCTCTCTCTCTCTCTCTCTCTCTCTCTCTCTCTCTCTCTCTCTCTCAAGCTCTTCCTTGGGAGAGTCGGTAGAGTAGTGGCCTTGCACTCGTTAGGCCCGAGTTCGACTCTCCGGCCAGCTAACGAAGAGTTAGAGGAATTTATTTCTGGTGATAGAAATTCATTTCTCGCTATAATGTGGTTCGGATTCCACAATAAGCTGTAGGTCCCGTTGCTAAGTAACCAGTTAGTTCTTAGCCACGTTAAATAAGTCTAAACCTCCGGGCCAGCCTTAGGAGAGCTATTAATCAGCTCAGTGGTCTGGTAAAACTAAGGTATGCTCTTTAACTTCTCTCTCTCTCTCTCTCTCTCTCTCTCTCTCTCTCTCTCTCTCTCTCTCTCTCTCTCTCTCTCTCTCTCTCTCTCTCTCTCTCAATTTCGGTGATTCTTTGAGGACCAACAAATCAATATAAATCATTGTCAACATACATCTCACCTGATAGCCGGATGTTTAAAATCACTGTCTGTCGTTGTTGCTGAACCAGGCGACTGTTCGAATCCTGGCCGGTGCAGAAGAACTTATCAGTAATAGTTCCCTTTGGGTGTAAGTCATTCCCAAGTTATAGGGAATTCGATATTAAACGATACTTGTGGTTCAATATTTGTTAGTTTATACGTATGTATTCGAAAAATATACCTTAAATTTTCTTGATGGGGATTAGAAATTAAAGTGACAGCCAAATCCCACGAGCAATTAGAAGTTATTACGATGAATTTTTGACACTTATACACGGATGAATCTTTTACAGTCACAAATATTAGGTCACAAATCTCATATAATATCCAGTCACTATACCTCTAGAATAACTTGCATCCTTGGGGAATTATAAATGACAAGTGTCTCATTCCCGGCAGGATTCGAACGGATGCCTGGTTTAGAAACAATGACAGAGAGCGACTGAGAATTCTGAGCTATCGAGAGAAGTGAAAAGGAAGTACCAATAATATGTAGGTGTGTAGTTAATTGTCTTGAAGTAAATTACAGATTCATTATCAGAACATGTTTCATTTCCTAGGTTGCTTACGTTGAGTGGTTGATTTTCTGAACGGTATGGATGATACAAATGATAAATTGGTTATAGTAAAGAGCAAATTCTTGGGAAGAAAATCAGTAGGGAAAGTTAGATTACAGATCAAGGTCAGTGTGGAGGAAAGTATTCGTTTGGGCAGTGGCAAAACTGAAAAGGTGCTTATCAAGGAAAATATAATATATATATATATATATATATATATATATATATATATATATATATATATATACATACACACACACACACACACACACACACACACACACACACACACACATATATATATATATATATATATATATATATATATATATATATATATATATATATATATATGCGCACCAGGGGCTGTTGATCTGTTCGAAATATGGTTACAGATGGTTCGAAAAGTTTAGGTTAGAGTATGTTAAGTATACTTGGTATTGTGGAGAAAAGAGATAAAAATGGGGTTAATCATTGAGTTTAATTTTAAAATGCACAATTAAGCATTAAAGAAGTAGGAAATATAATGGGGGCCAATGTTTTACTGGATTCGTCTTTATTTTATCAGTTATATACCGAGCGTAACAGTGAATTTCCTCTTACCCTATTTGAAAAGGACGTCGTTTGGTGAGAAGTGGCCTTTTTAATTGGGAAAATCGTGACTTTACTTATGGGAACAAACGTAACAGAGGCCGGAAACATAACTTTAATCTGCTGTCTACATATTCATATGTGCAAATATGAAAACTCAAGTCCTACTCTTAATACTAGATTTGTTCTCATCTATGATATTTCCTAAATGTTTTTGTATGTATGTATGTATGTATGTATAAGTCCTAATTCCTCAATGAATACCATTGTTATATTATCAATAAATAATAGCGAACGGGCTTCAATTTCGTTAGCTACAATCAAAATTCGGTTACAATTCCTGTCAAAACTAAAAAGTATAAAATAAAAAAATATAAAAAACTTCTAAACATGCTTTTATTAAAGTGCACTAAAAAGTAAAAAATGATTTTTTGAGACACCAGGATTTTCTTACAATTAATCATGACTATAAAAATAAAAGCGTGGGCGCAAAACATGGAAGGAAATGCAACAAGAAAATATACGCTTTTATTTTTATATTCATGATTAACTAAAAAATCCTGGTGTCTCAAAAAATTATTTTTGACTTTTTGGTGCATTTTAGTAAAAGCATGTTTAAAAAACTTTTTTTTAGATTTTTTTTTTCGTGAGAACAGCCAACCCTCTGCCGGTGGGGAACGTGAATCCTGAAAATAGAGAAAGACGTCTGTTACTGCAAAGGAAAATATTGAATATTACGACTAAATATTTTTATGGATACAGGTAGGAGGCAATCAAGTTGAGGATCATATTAAACTTACCAACATTTGCAATGTTCATTAGGTAATGAACCTTGTGCAAAGTTAGAAGAAAGTAATTTGAAGTGCAGTTTTCTGAAAAATCAAAATCATGATACCATGCTTTTAATAACAATCTTATATATATATATATATATATATATATATATATATATATATATATATATATATATATATATATATATATATATATATATATACACATAATATATATATACAAAGCATATATATATATATATATATATATATATATACTATATATAATATATATATATATATATATATATATATATATATATATATATATATATATATATATATATATATATACACAGCATTGAATAAATTTTTCAAAATTGTGAAGTACAAGAAACGAACAGAAAAATCATGCAGTTTTGACAGACGAAAAATTTTTTCCAATAAGGTAACACCTGACTGGAAGCGGGAATCATGCGTGATATAAATATCAGAAAGAAATATACTTTTAAGGAGGAACTTCTCGGTTCTGCAGTATTATCTCGATGCAGTTGAGTGGTAAAACGCCCCCAGAATCATATTCATTTACAATTTCAAAATGTAAATAAATATTGTTTCTCTATAAATTAACCTTAAGAAAATGATAGATTAGGATTTACCAGAACCCGTATGATTCTGTCAGATTGCACCCTTAAGTGATTTGAGATTTTGCAGTTTAAAGTTTCTATAGAAGATTTCTTAATGTGTAGAGTCTGTACGATAATGTAGAACTTTTTGATATTACAATTTTGATTACATCAATTTGAATTGAGCAAACACCTATATTGCAAGTACTGTTTATGTCGCTCGTAACCCCCCTCCTCTCTTGCTTTGTTTCTGTCTCATATGGACAGGGACGAAGAATTGTATACACGCTAATTCAGACGTATATAGATAAATATTATAGGCTTCACATGGAGTAAACATTTCGCAGATTTGGAAATAGATGATGAACTGTTTAGATAAACAGAAAACTGCAATGATATACATTAATAAGCAGTGATTTCAACACACTAATAAGCACCAAACCTCCTTATATAAGATGATAATGTTTAAATAATTGGAAAGCCATAATTGTATATATACAGTATAAGCAGTGATTTTAACACAGCACAAACTACCAATTATATTCATTGTTCGTGGCTTCACATTACGGAGACAGCAAGCAGGAATTAATCTAGTGACTTCAACGCGACTGCAAGTACGGATCTCTGAAGCCTCAGGTAATCAATATTACAAAGATATGGTAGACGGTGATGTAGCATTTATTTTTGCTGTTAGTTAGATGTAATTTAGATGTAATTTATGTCCGCTTTCTCGCTTTCTATGAACTTCAGATAACTTTTTTGCACAAATAAATGCTAAATTACAGCCTACCAAATCTTTGTAATATTAATTACCCGAGGCTTCAAGGATCCGTACTTGCCGTCGCGTTGAAGTCAATTGATAAATTCCTGCTTACTGTCTTCGTAATGTGAAGCCACGAACAATATATATAACTGGTAGTTTGTGCTGTGTTGAAATCACTGCTTATACTGTATGTATACAATTGTGGCTTTCTAATTATTTAAACATTATCATCTTATATAAGGAGGATTGGTGCTTATCAGTGTGTTGAAATCACTGCTTATTAACGTATATCATTGGAGTTTTCTGTTCATCTAAACAGTATCATCATCTCTTATTTCCAAATTTGTGAAATGTTTACTCCATGTGAAGCCTGCAATATTTATCTATATACGTCTGAATGAGCGTGTATACCATTCTTCGCCCCTGTCCATATGAGTGAGAAAGAGAGCAAGAGAGGAAAGGGGTTACCAGCGACGTAAACTGTAATTGCAATATAGGTGTTTGCTAAATTC
The DNA here is from genome assembly GCF_040412425.1 of Macrobrachium rosenbergii. Taxonomy (NCBI): domain Eukaryota; kingdom Metazoa; phylum Arthropoda; class Malacostraca; order Decapoda; family Palaemonidae; genus Macrobrachium; species Macrobrachium rosenbergii. The sequence continues at coordinate 51,560,934 of NC_089795.1, forward strand.
AAATTGATGCAGTCAAAATTGTAATATCAAAAAGTTCTACATTATCGCACAGACTCTATACATTAAGAAGTCTGCTATAGAAACTATAGAAACTTTAAACTGCAAAATCTCAAACCAATCAAGGGTGCAATCTGAGAGAATCATACGGGTTCTGGTAAATCCTAATCTATCATTTTCTTAAGATTAACTTGTAGAGAAACAATATTCATTTACATTTTGAAATTGTAAATAAATATGATTCTGGGGGCGTTTTACCACTCAACTGCTTCGAGATAGCACTGCAGAAGCAAGAAGTTCCTCCTTAAAAGCAGATTTCTTTCTTCCAGTAAAGTGTTACCTTATTGGAAAAAAATTTCCGTCGTTTAAAACTGCATGATTTTTTTTTCTGTTCGTTTCTTGTACTTCACATTTTAAAAATTGATTCAATGGTGAGATGCTGATTGAAGAGTAGTAATGCCTTCTGTATTCTTATACATGTTATATATATATATATATATATATATATATATATATATATATATATACACAAACAGATTATATATATATATATATATATATATATATATATATATATATATATATATATATATATATATATTTATATATATATGTATGTATGTATATATACACACATACATATATATACATATATATATATATATATATATATATATATATATATATATATATATATATATATAATATAATCATTATATTTGTTGTGATTAAACTAACGGCTAAATTTCATGGATCTCGGTGGAAAATGGGGCTGACTGCAACTCAAGTTTTAAAGATTACACTTTCTTTTAAAACGTCAAAGTGACAAATCAGAGTCGTATGATACAAGGTAAATGTTTCTCTTTGTATTGAAATGTCCTTACACGTAATATGTCTCCATGACTTTCACTGTGTTGGTCCATCTTCCAGACTATTTTACATGACTTATCTCGATAATTTCCATATATTCCCTACAATAAAAATATTCACATTAAACTTGGAATTGGGTAAATGCCATACATCTCATGATTCAAGTCTCGTATTGTACTTAGTCAAGCTCCTGATTTTTCTTTTCTACTCCGGGCCTTAATGTGACTCATTGCTGCTTGTACCAAACTGATAATGAATGTTGTAAGTTCCAATGACCTCATTGTCGTTTACAAAGCAGGACATTATCCATACGCGTAGCTGTCCCTTTAGATTTTGATTAGAGACAATCAAGACATCATCCGATCTTATACATTTTGGAGCAAACTCCTCCCGAAACAGTCTAAGGAAAACAAAATTGGCATCATAGGCTGCTGAAATAGGCTTCTTCTTCTTCAGTCTTCGTTTTCTGTTTCTAACAATCCCGCTAAGTCTAATAAAAAGTAACGAAAAAAAGTTTTTGATTGAGATCTCTTGTAGAGAAAGTACGTGTCAGTCATGAACAAAGCATAGAGTCTTTTCTTCAGTAAGTATTTCAGTCTTACGTCACGCAGAAAGTTCTACATTGAGCGCTCTTGTAGAGAAAATACATATCAGTCATAAGCAAAGCATAAAGTCTTTTTTTCAGTGAGCATTTCAAATTTGTTTTGCGAACATTGATATTTGAAAGTAATTATTCTCTGTTACTTGCAGTACGTCCAAGGTATATAAAGATTATTTCCAACATGAAATCGTCCCTTATGGTGACAAACTTATTGCGCCTACTTCTGTTGGTATTGACTAATTATTTTATTCTATAAACATTAACGTTAATTCTTTTTCCAACCTGACTGAATTTTGACCAATCGTCTGGTCTCTGCATTAAATCAAGTTATGAGAGCTCATTTACTATGTTTTAATTAAAAAATATTTTCCATTTTTAAGATTCCTATTTCATTGAATAATTTTCATATTTCAAGTTCTTTTGAAAGGATACTCTATGAAGAAAATTAATATCAGATTGCTTTACTCACAACTAAAAGGGAAGAAAATTAGCTCTTGTGTTTACGTGGGTTTAAAAAGAAAAGATCTTGATAGGTAATGTTTTTTTCATAAAAGCCATTATAAATGAATTTCAGAGATAGATTATTTAAAATACCTGAATCAGCTTTTAAGCTTTAAACAGCTTCATATTTCTTACGTTGGAGCGCTCTGCAGTGAAGGATGGTGGCAGTCAGTGTTACATTCATTCTTTGAATGTGTTACTGTACACACATACGTGACAGGTGAATGTTTTGCTGTACACACACACACACACTTAGATTTGTTTGTAAGCTAAAATTTATGGAGGGCAGACATTTCTGCTTAATAAGAGCGGAACCTCTCACACTATGAAAAAAGTAGTGTTAATAAGCAGCAGAAAAATAGCGACAGCTACTGCAACAGTAGCAGTAATATTATTTGTAGAATCAGTGGTGGTTGATGATAAATATGTCATATATATATACTCGTATATATATATATATATATATATATATATATATATATATATATAATAATATATATATATATATATATATATATATATATATATATATATATATATATATATATATATATATATATACATACATATATATATTTACGACACACATCATCAAATCCACCACTGATTACAAATAATATTACTATTGCTTATTACTGGTAACTGTCCTTCTTCTCTGCTGCTTGTGCTTTTTATCTTTCATGATGCATTGAAGTTCCCTTCTTTCACGTAGAAATGTCTTGCTGTCCTAAATTTTAACTTAAGCTAAATCTAGTGAAGTTTGTGTCTTCTCTTTCGCTATTTTTGTGCAGCTTATTAACGCTGCCTTTTTCATAGTACAAGAGATTCCGCTCTTATTAAGCAGTAGTTCTTGCTCGTCAGAAGTTTTAGCTTACAAACAAATCTAAAAGAAAGGAGACGCCCAAACAGATAGTGATATAGTAATCATCAGTAAGATTACAACCTTTAAATGAAGTGGGCTTTAAATCAACAACCTTTCCATTTTACAGCTGTTTTCCCTATATTGATTTAATCTGATATTTCTCGTTTTTCCTAGCTTAGGATTAATATTTCTTCGCGGATATTAGATGCAAATTGCTTAGCCATCTGTAACAAACAAAAAGACCTTTTGGAGATCGTAAACCTCTATCCAGGCTGAGCAACCATAGCACAAATGTTCCCTTTCTCCCCAAAATTCAAGAGGCTCAACTTTTCGATAATATTTTCGTGAAAATCCACGTGTTACATTTTGTATAATCGCAAACCATCAAGTAAAATATCAACAAAGAAACCTAACAAGGAATAATAATAATAATAATAATAATAATAATAATAATAATAATAATAATAATAATAATAATAATAATAAATGCCTTGCAACATTGAAAGGGAATTCTGCTTGCAAAAAAGGTTATGTTAAGTGGATTGGGTTATTTTATATATACAGTACAGTTAAGATATAATAACTTTTAGAAGGGAACAGGTTTGTGCATTATTATATATTATTATCATGGTTGTTTAAAATTAATGTTTATTACTTTGAAAAATGTCCTTTTAATAAAACCTCTATTTCTTTCTTTTTGAATCGTTATATAGGCACTAGCGTTTCTGCAATGAATGTTATTACCATATTGTTTTCCTGCCTAAATTCGGGCGTCAATATAATTCTAGTTGAATATTTTTTTGCTTTATATCTTTAACTCTGAGACAGAATTTGGTATTTTATTAGCACCATAAATATAAAAAAAAGTTGCTATGGATTTCTGCCTCAACCTAAAAATGATTTTATAGAAAAAATAAGACTGGAATTTTTTGTTTTGCAATTTCTCACTTTCGGAGATATAAGAGATGTTTTCTCAGTACGCAGGATATTACATGTAATTATGAAGTTCCTAAAAAGATCTTTGGTTTCTTATCCTTGTAAGTCTATAGACAACTGGTCTCGACAGGTCTCAGTCTCAGTTTGTAATCTCGAGAAAAATTATGAAAAGATTGTAAGTTGTTGACTTTTAGATGTGTTGAATGTACTATCTATGTTAAACTTAAAAACAACCATTTTCTAGCAGGATGGATGAGGGCAGGAAAGTAACTTTTCTTATTGTTTCCTGATTTTTCATGACATGTTTCGCGGGTTGAGTGACAGCTCTATACAGTGGCTTGTCTTATGAAGACAATATATATATATATGTAAATCCAAGAAAAAAAGTTATAATTTTCCATGAAGTACTTTGTGGTTTGGGGTACAAATTATGAAAATCACCAACCTGTGATTTTCAAGTTATGTTCTTACAGAAAAATGCTTTAAAACTTTGAACATTTGGTTTTTAAACATCATGTTTTATCTGCAGACAAACGGTCGTAATAAATTTGTATCCCAAACCACAAATTATTTCATGGAAAATTGTAGCTTTTTCTTGGGATTTTCAGAAATTTTTCGTCTTCATAAGACAAGTCACTGTACAGAGCTGTCACTCAACCCGCGAAAAATTTCATTAAAAGTCATGAAACGTTAAGAAAAGTTATTTTCTTTACCTCATCTATCCTGTAGAAACTAGCTGCTTTGAAGCTTTGTTTACTAAATAATTGACTAAAAATAATTCTGCGCTTAGCCGCTTTGTCTTAATTACAGAAAATATGTCGCAAAAGATCTTAGCATCAGCTGAGAAACCATTTCATGAAAAATTCTGAAACCTACAAATTCCTTCATTTGCACATGGAATCTTGGTTGCAGATAAGAATGATAATTGAAGATATATTTTGATGTATAAAACCTTTCATGAAAACAGTTGGTATGTCCCATCATTTCAAACTCTTACTTTTCAACGGGAGAACATTAGCAGAGCATTTCATATTTCATAAAGACAACTTTCCTTGTCAGATTGTATATGAGTAAATTATATTTTCGACAGTAATTTCTATTTTTTCATATGCTGTATGTATTAAATAATTCTGAATTTAACAGAGCATTGTAAATGATAATATATAAAGTAAGATACGAATATTTTACAAACTCCCATACACGTGTATATTAGGAACAAAAAATACAAAAAGAGATTGCCAGAGGGTTTCAGCTAAATTAAATTTTCGTATAAAAATAGATTTTACCATACATGCGCATGTTCAAAAGCATGTATGTATATATATATGTATATATATATATATATATATATATATATATATATATATATATATATATATATATATATATATATATATATATATTTTGCAGTATATGTTTACAGACATTATATATGTTTACATGTATGTGTGCGTGTTCGTGTGCATATGTGTGTGTAGATACAATAACGGAGAATTATTGTGGGTGTGAAGCAGAGTACGCCTCAATATGGTTACTAATGTGTACTTTCTACTTGTTTTTTGTGCACTTTTTTTTCCACCTATGATTAATGATTTCTCTCTATATGACTGTTTTGTCACACATTCAATTCTTATTGTAGATTAATTAATTATGATAAATATGCAATATTATGACTTTGTCAAGATAAAACAAACTTTAATTTTTCATCTGCTCAAGAGAAAAATCTATCCCCATTACCAGTTCATTTGTATGATATATATATATATATATATATATATATATATATATATATATATATATATATATATATATATATATATATATATATATATATATATATATATATATCTATATGTGTGTGTGTGTGTGTGTGTGTGTGTGTGCGTGTGGGTATGTATTATGAATATTATATATATATATATATATATATATATATATATATATATATATATAAATTAATCCTTCGTCTCTTCGATTGTCATTAGTTCTGTCTATTATTTTTACTGCATTAACTGTTATTTTCACCACTACTCGTCATTGTTATTCTTATCTGTGTCGCGTATAGAGCTACTGCCGTTTCTTCTTACACTCTTACTACTACTACTACTACTACTACTAATTATAATAATAAGGTGAAAGCTGTTAAAAAACCAAGGTGATATAACGATAAAAGACGAGTATTTAATCGTAAGTAAATTCACTGTACAGTATTTACCGTTTAACTTGTGAGGGACTTCAACGCGAAACAAGAAGTAATCCAAGGGTTCACTTGTGCAGTTTCGAAGTCCAGAGAGCAATCATTCTTTGTCGATGGTCAGTAGACATTCCGTGCCCGAGTAATTGGGTATTTCTGCTCAGATACTTCTCTTATGATACGGGGGTACGGTAGTTTTTCATTCCTTGAAATCAGACCCATGGAGATATTCTGTAAGTAGCTAGACACACAGACAAATATTACATCTATCTCTATCTGTCTGTCTATATCTATACATATATATATATATATATATATATATATATATATATATATATATATATATATATATTGCGTGTATATGTATATGTATGTATGCATATATATACATATACATATATATAATATATTATATATTTCAGAGTAAATAGCGTAGCGATCAGTCATTGTAACAAACCTTTTTTTTTTTTTTGCTTTTTCCATATACGTCACTATTGTTAACGTAAGAAAATATTACTGTTATTAACGTTGAGAAAATATTTTGTTTTTCACTTTCTGCTCTCCCCACCCCCCTGTTCTGCTGAGCCCCTTTTGTTAAATTCTATTGTCTCCCATGCTTTTTAAAAAAAGCAAGCTCACCAAAGCAGTTTAGAACAAGTATAGGTTATTGTTTTGCAATGGCGAAAGTTCAGCGTTGAACGAGGGATGTCAAAGCAGTTAGTCTCATGGGAAAGTATTCTTTCGCGTTAAGGAAATATCATTTCCTAAATTCCAATTTTATTTTCCTGTTTCCTCTCTTGTGAATGCTGTCAAGTTTAATATTTTACATTTCATTACACTGTCACGAAGTGATATGTGATTTTTTGTTTGGTGAATGAAAAAATAAAGCGGGTCTTAATTTAGCCTGCTGGTATTATGGAAAATTTTAAATAAAAAGAAAGTTGAAAACCTAAGTCATAGATACGATATTATAACTAGAATAAGTTACCTCCAGACTAGGAACATAAAGCAGTTATATTGAAACATTCTGTAAATGCAAGTAATTTATCAAATTGTTTGCTACATTACCGTAGCTTCATATCACTAGAATAATTGAAAAGAGTGTGATAAATATAAATCCAGAAATACTATCAACAGTTACGAACTGATTGAAGAACTTATCGGAAATTATATTCAATGAATTTAGGAAAATTTTTTTAGAATTAATATTTCAAGTAATTATTTGAAGAGGTACATGAGGATGAAGAAACTAAATAACGAATTGAAATTAATTACGCATGAGTTTATTAATAAATATTATTGAATTACAACTTTTTAACTTTTTTTCTCAGATATGGCAGTAACCAGATACCGAAATATAAATTTAACTCACATACCCAAAAGAGATTTTATGAATTATGTTCAGATAATACCTCCTTAAGATTCATCTCCGGCACGGAAAGAAGGCATTTTTGCAAATGCTTTGCAACTGTTCAGTCACCTTCTTATTTACACTAATGATCGTATGCAACCTTCTAAAAATTCCCTAATCCAGGTCTTTCAACAGGACATGTTAGAAAACATAGGTACCAATAAATTATGATAGGAATTAATGTTCCGCTTCGCACAATATAAAGAATTTTTCTTAACACAATAGGTACCGTTCACTTTCAAGACCTGTCTCCGTATTGTGTCAATTTTAGTGTTGCTTCTTGCAATGGAACTCATATCTTGTTCATGTATGGTCGGGACGTGTACCTTTAATTTTTCTGAGACTCAACACGCAATTCTTTCTTGACTAAAGGGTAGAGCGTGTTGAATGTTTTATTCAAGGTCTAAAGAATACTCTCTGGACCTTGGTCATATCCGTTGTAGTTCAGCTATTAGTTAGCTGCTCTAACCTTTGTCACTCTGTCATATCACTGGACAAATTAACGAGTACACGAAGAGAGAAGATTATTAGATGAGAAAAATACTCTCGAGAGGTTGGTTTATCGGCGGAGGACCACATACACCTGTCACAAAAATCCTCGTTACGGGACACTTCGTCATTTTCACCTGCCGCGTAGAGCGAAGTTTGACACAAGCGAAAGCAAGCACTGATAAAAAAAACCACCGGTTAAGAAACAAGCAAGCAAGCAAACTATATCACCTTTTTATACTGGAAGACGACGAGGTATCCAACAATGAAAAGAGACAGAGAGACTTGCGTCTTAGATGGGAGATGGGCATTCGCACTCCAAAAACTGATTGACAGGGGGACTCGGCGACGATGATGCGAGTGCACCCTTGCGTGCGCTTGCGTGCGTGTGTGCGTACGTGCATTTCATGCGCCCATTTGGGACCTGCTTTTTTTCGTCTTTGAAATATTTTGTTAGAATGTGTTTTCTTTGGAGTTGCTCTGTGTAATCGACGAGATTGTGGCAGTCACATTTCTGTCCCGTTTCTTTTGGCAGTGATGGACTTGGGACGATTGATGGGAGGGAAAAATTGCCAAAAGAGAAGAAACAGATGATAAATAGATGAAAAGTATCATGAAATGAGAAGGACATTAAACAAAACTGAGATAAAAAGACCGTGGAGAGAGAGAGAGAGAGAGAGAGAGAGAGGAGAGAGGGGCCTGAGGCAAGTGGTAGAGGGATGGGTGGGATCTGGGGAAGACAGAGTTGAAGGAGGATGGGGGAGAGGGATATGAGGGGGTCTGGCGGGGGTTTGGGTGGTGGTGGTGGTAGAGGTGGTGGCAAGAGCCAGCCAGCCAGTGGTCGAGTTCGTCGGTACAATCATTGAGTGAGTGGCGGTGGTAGCGCGCGCACGTCGGTCATGGAGTCCCTATGGAGCCAGTTTTGATTACAAGCTGCGTTACAGCATTCTTCCTGTATTTCAACACGCTAGACGCCGAATTTGCCTACGATGACAGGTAAGGTTCCGACTGAGTGCTGCAGACAGTGCCGTGGGGTGCCTCCTACGACGACCCAGAGAGAAAAAGCGTGAAAAAGCCAGTCTTCGAGATTACGCTGGGGCTGTGTGTATGTGTGTGTGAGTGTGTGTGTGAGAGAGAGAGAGGTTGTGCTGGCAAGAGGGACGAGACGATCATCTTGTTTACATAGTGGACGCTGAGACCGGGACGGCCCTTGGTGTTGTTGGACGACGACGAACCATCCCGCTCATGTTTTCGACGGACAAGTCTTCTCTCCTTGGAGGACGGTCGTGATGCTGTTCCTGCGTGTCCCTCGGACGTGTGGTCCACAAGTCCTGGCTGTCTCCCTCCAGCAGAGAACGATTCCGAGGAGCGGTGTCTCGAAACCCAGCGACTGTGGGCTACAAGGAAAGGATCATCAACTCCTGAGTGACGAAGTGTGAGCCTGTGACACTCTTCAGCAGCTGCAGGAGGAAGAATCAATCCCACGGGGAACAACCCAAGGTGCGACAGACAACAGCAGGCATGACGTCGTCGTCCTCGTCGTCTCAGCAGCAGGCTTCGTGTTCCTCCATCTCCTCCTCCTCCTCCTCATCTTCCTCCTTCTCCTCCCCCGTTGCTCTTATCGCCTGACACGAAGATCTGGATGCGACAACGGGGACTTTTATGCCGGAGCACCAAGTGTCAAGAGGAACGCGGCCCTTTTGACGATGTATCTGGAGGTGACGCGTCCTGGATGACAATGAGTGCGAGGGAAAAGAAGAGGGCAGCAGCTTGCCTGCCAGTGTCACACTGGACGCTGATGTCAGGAAGCACAAGAAGCTAAGGAACAGAGAGAGAGAGAAAGAGAGAGAGAGAGAGAGAGAGAGATCCTTTCAACGTTGTTCTTCGGACTCTCCGGTAATTATCATCACCTCCATCATCCTTCAACGGGACGGTGGCGGCGGCTTAGCGGTATTTCTTGCTCTGTGTAAATGGGCGATAAGTCATCATTCTAAATTCCTGTTGGACTGTGTCAAAGGCAACGTATCCTTTCTCTTGTGACGGGAGAAAGAAGAATTTCACCGCCAATCAGACGCTCCCTTGTGCTTACCGCCTGCCAGCGTGCAACAAGAAACCCTCTCCGTGTTGAAATTGAGTCTTAACATGTCAGGCGATAAGGCCTAGGAATACCGCAAGAATTACCGCTGATCTGTCCCACTCCACCGCTGAGTGACCGCTGGAGAGGCTTCCGACATATTCCCGCTGAGCCCACGTGGGCTTCAAAACCAACAGGTGAGAATTCCTTAGCCAGTGATCACCCCAAAGAGAAACGTTACGATCCTCCTTATTATACTGTACTTGATAGAATGAAAACAGAAACAAAACTTTATAAAGTAGATAATGAATAGTGAAATAAAGAAAAAAAACTGTGATACTCACGTTTTAGATATGGAGTGCCTTTCAACGCAGCCTATAAAGGCAGTGTTTGTGACTGAATCGTGAAAGAATATTTATAAAGTGATGATTAATCGCCTTCGCTCGAATAACATGACAGAAAGAGCGTGCGAAGGCCGGAAGTGTGCGTGAACGGCCCGTAGAGTTATTTGCGGGCTGAACTTGGCATTATACTGGGGGACCCCACTGGCATGCTCTCTGTTCACCGATTATCTCGAGTTTTGTCAAATTCTTGTGTTTATGAATGACGAATAACACCGCATATGAACGCTATTGGATGAAGGTCGAACTGGGTACGGAAAGTAGGAGATTTAATCTCCAAAGAGTAGAGATTTTGGATGGTTTGCGGAGATAGAATTTCACAAGACTGTTTGACAGGGGCTTGTAATGGATGGGCTAGGTTGGAGTATACTTAGAAATAGATTTTAAATCATTCTTATCTTTATTGCAGATCAGCTGCCTTGTCTGTTTACTGTTCTCTAGACTTCGTTGAGTGATAATGATTTTCGAAAGTAATTTAATAATTTATTTTCAAATTATTTTTTCAAGTCAGAAGGGATATGCATTTTGGCATGAGATTCAAATGAAATGCTACATATTTTTTAATGTTCTTCAAAAATCAGGCGAAATAAACTATTGTAACATACGTCAAAAATTAGCTGATAAGATTTCTTGAAAGTAACTGAAATTAACCAAATTAACTTCTAGGCAAAGGGACAAAAAATACCGGCCAAATTAAGTTTTGTAAAACTCCCAATAAATGTAACTGGTATATATAAGACCTCGAATACCGAAGCAGGTTTGCAGTGTTTAAAAAGGTTCAAATAAACGTTTGTAAAAGTACTAAGGTTTTATTATAACAGTTATGAATTTAGTGGCATCACTGATTATATAGATACCCAGGCATTCATATATATATATATATATATATATATATATATATATATATATATATATATATATATATATATATATATATATATATATATATATATATATATATATGCAAGTACGAATTTTTTTATTCTCGCCTAAGTTATTATTTTTATTACTACCAATATTACTAATTAATTTTTTATTATTATTGCCAATATAATTTTGAGAGTAATAGAAATGTTGATAAAGTCATTAATAGCCGATGTCAAAATAAACAATAATAATTCTTCGGTAATAAAATGAGTTATTATTATTATTATCTGAATAATACAAACACAAATTACTACTTGTTCGTCATGTACGATAAATCTCCATTTCAAGTGTCCTGCTAGTTAACGCTATAAACAGTAAAACTGAAGACGGTCCTTTCATTGATCATAATTTAGGAAATTATTAGATGACCGAATATTGAACTCTCTCTCTCTCTCTCTCTCTCTCTCTCTCTCTCTCTCTCTCTCTCTCTCTCTCTCTCTCTCTCTCTCTCTCTCATTTTGAAACTCAAAATCTTGTAAACTATTTGCTTGAACAAAAGATGTGTAATTTTCATAAACAAGCGCATTTGAAAAAAATTACAAATACGTTTCAAAGGGAAATACCATAAATAATAACAAAAGAATTTGTGAATTTGATTTTTGTACCAGAATTAATTTGTTTGTTTATCGTACATTCAACGAGAAAATGAAGCTAATTAATAAACCACTGTACGCGTTGTAGGGCAGTACGCACTAAAAAAACAGGATTAATTTGTTTGTTTATTATACATTCTACAAGAAAAATTATGCGAATAAATAAACCACTGTACGCATTGTAGGGCAGTACACAATAAAAAAAAAAGGACCAGTGTGTTTGTTTATTGTACATTCTACGAGAAAAAATTAAGCGAATAAATAAACCACTTTACGCATTGTAAGGCAGAACACAATAAAAAAAACAGTTTTAAGTTTATTGTTTACTGTATATTTTACAAGAAAATTTAAGCGAATTAAAAAACCACTCTATGCATTGTAGGGTAAAACAAAAAAAAAAAAGCTAAAAAAATCCCACCCACAACGCTCGGAAATCCCTTGACTGGCTGTCAAGTATAAGCACTGACACTTGAGCGAACGAAATTCCCTCTCTGGTCACAATCAGCCAAGTCTATCTGGAGGGCCACTCGCTACCGCTGCCGAATATCTGTGGCGTATCTCAACAAGTCCGGAATTTATTGCTGGCGACAATAAATTCGTTATCACTTCAGGAGTTGACACTCCGTCCCGGAGTGATTTGGTTGGGTGGGGGGGAGTAGTTGTGTGGAAGGAAGGCCTTGGCAGGACTTTGAAATCATAATGTTGATGATGACGTTCGCGAAGAGGCTTATTCGCCGGGTTTTGGCGTATTTTCGTAACTGTGAATTGAGAATTGAAAAATAATAAGCATGGATAGCATTAGCGAAGATAGCAACGGCATTAATTAGGAAAGGTAGCAGCAACGATAATTTGATGGGGATGGCGTTAATGATGATAACGCTCATTATCCAAAAAGATGATAATGCAAATAATTTTACGCTGTTGCTTTTCATACCAGTTTCATTTAAATTATATGCGTATATTTTTTATATATATATATATATATATATATATATATATATATATATATATATATATATATATATACTATATATATATATATATATATTGTGTTTGCATTACTGAATCATTTGTCAAGATAAGGATAATAAATTTATATATCTTCGTATGCATTATTTACTGAGTTCATATTCTGTACTTTCACTAGTAAGTAAAAAGAGGAAATGAAAATAATGAAGTGAAATATTTTTTCTAGCAGCTTTTTGCACAGAATAAACTCTTAATTTTATAAAAATCTGGTTTTATTAACATAACAGGCAAAATTTAGTACCGTTAGTGACGAATCGTGTAGTAGTTTGGCAAATATTTTAATTAGGTCACCGTTGATAGTAATTTTTGTTTTGAGATTTACAACTATTTCTTTGAATTATAGGAGTATATATATATTATATATATATATATATATATATATATATATATATATATATATATATATATATATATATATATATATATATATATATATATTTTATATAGAAAGGTTTATAACAGTAAAATACAATACTTGGAGATGCTATCATTTGTTGTACTAGGTTAAATTGAAAACGAATTTGAATACCGTTGAATATCAATTATAATCTGGTGAGTGCAAATAATTTGTAAATTCTTATAAAAAATGACTTAAAACGCAGTTGACGGTAAATTATGACGTTCATTGAATAAATATTTAGTAAATTCACTTCAAATGTTGAATCTAAATAACAATGATATGAGATATAATTTATTACGTTAACAGTGGTTTTGCTAGTTATATGAATTATTTATTAATAATTTTTGCAAGTTCGGGAAAATTGACATAACTCTGATAATAAGAAATTCGTTGAGGTAACAATGAATATCGAAAGTTACAGCTGAAAAAGGTTAATAACAAATTTTGTTATGCCAACAGTCATTCCGTTAATTCTCATGAAAAGGTAACTCTGAAATACCGATGTTAATAAGCTATCTCGGTATACGAACAGGGATTTGTATTTTTACATCCAAACTTCAACGCTGTGCATACTACAATTTTTTTTTTAAGATCTGGACAACGCTAAATGAATCATTTTCGCCGCTGTAGATAATTAATTTTGTTGAATTTTCTCATCATTATTTTGAATTCATTTTTCGTTTTATTTATTTATTTATCTATCTGTCTACCTATTTATCTATCTGTGTATCCATATATATATATATATATATATATATATATATATATATATATATATATATATATATATATATATATAATACATGTGTATATATATATGTGTATACATGTATATATATATATATATATATGTATGTATGTACAGTATATATAATTTTATTTAAGCCTGATCAAGATACGTACTGTCTTCCCCGCAACATTAGCCTCCACGATATTAGAGATAACATTCATTTTCTTAAGCTCAAAATCAAGAGGCGATTCAATTGAGTCACTTCCTGCGATTCAGGATTAAGTAAGCAAATCAAATCAATTAAGCACAGCTCAGGAATGAATGGATAAAAATTTTCCGGGAGACTGATTTATAAGGGTACGAAAATTCCTGAGCGAAACAGAAAGATCTTGAAGCGAAGGCATTTGGAGAGACAAGTGTAATTTTCCTGACTTCTTATAATTTTTTCTCCGTTTTTTTTATTTCTTATTTTCTGTAAGCCTGATATGATTTGTTTAAAGGGATTTGAAAACTAAGATTAAATTATAAACTCAGTAACTGTTATTATTATTATTATTATTATTATTATTATTATTATTATTATTGTTGTTGTTGTTGTTGTTGCGATCCTTGTTGACATTAATTATTATTCGTAATGATAATCCGGGCATTGCTAATAATGTAGTGACAAAAAAAAAAATTGTTTCATAATGAAAAAACGTCCATAAAAAATAATTGACCATAACTGAAATAGCTAATCTTAAAAAAAAAAAAAAAACACGCAAACCGAACTCATTTTCCATTTGGCTCCTTCTTCCAGCAGTTCTCTCTCCTTCCTGCCGAAATACCTCCTACAAATGCACCCTTTCTCCCCTTCCTCTTTACGCTCCCACCTCCATAACTCCCCCGCCCCCATCCCGACAAATGTATGGGGTTTATCTAAGACACCTCCGCCGGTATAACATCTCAACTGGGAACAATGGGAAACTGCCCATCCCGCATGTTGGTTTAAAGTGATTACATATTTTTTCTTTATTGTTTCGATACCTTAAACACCTTCGGTGTTCGTCCCTAAGGGACCCTCTACGGGGGGCCACTCCCCCAGACCCGTGGAGGACCGGACCCGCCGCGGTCAGGGACCGCCGGGTGGGTTGTACGGAGGAGGAAAAGACTGAGCTATAAATTTCATCGCAGATGAAATGCAAGGGGATTTAAAGTAGGGGATCGAACAGCTGGTCTCTTAATTAATGGCCGCGTGTCATAATCTTTCGGAGGCCGGGGCTCGCGCTATAATTGCCGGTTAGACTTATCCTTTACAACATCGCTTGCTGATTGGCCGATAGCTGCGGGTTCTTCGCCAATCGAGGCACAACTTTATGCCGAAATGAAATGCATTTTGCGAAAGTTGTTTTGATATCCGATAAGCATGAGCAGTCATCCGGCAATTAGATAGCGGTGACTGGCTGAATGATCATATTGTATAATCGCGAAATCTGGAAAGGGTTCAAGAAGCTGAAAAGCTTCGGTCATTTCAAAACGGCTTACGGAGTACGCGGTTTAAATATGTATCGATATTTAGGGTTCATACTGTAAATTATAACACCATATCATTTGCATAACTGAGGAAAACATTAAGAAAAATAAAATGTATAATGTCCACATATATATATATATATATATATATATATATATATATATATATATATATATATATATATATATATATATATATATATATATATATATATATATATATATATATATATATAATATACAATATAATATATATATATATATTGTATATACAATAACAATAAATATATTTCTAGTTTATGCAACAAATATATTTCTCTCTCTCTCTCTCTCTCTCTCTCTCTCTCTCTCTCTCTCTCTCTCTCTCTCTCTCTCTCTGTATGTATCTCTCTATTTATATATATATATATATATATATATATATATATATATATATATATATATATATATATATATATATATATATAAATTATATATCACACATACACACACACACTCTGAATCTTTGTTGCTAAGCATCACCCGGATGTTCGGGTGATGCTGTGATGCTTTGAATATTAATTATTCCTGAAAACGTAACTGAATGAGAATTTGGTAACTGAATGAGGTAAGGATTCCGAGGGCTGCAGTTATTTAGGATGATTTATTTAGAGCATTTACAACTAAGGAATATAAGACTTATGTGATAGGATACTAAACGGTAGAATAAACGAGTAATGTTGATGATATCATATCATGCAAAGAACACTAATTGAAGATGTAACCTAAAAGGTTATGTATTCAAAGACCGCTTTTTTGTACATTATCGTTATATGAAATAATTCGTATACATATATATATATATATATATACATATATATATATATATATATTTTGTATATATATATATATATATATATATATATATATATATATATATATATATATATTCAACATCCACATTGTAAACATTGCCCCACAGAAAACCGTCATTGATTACTGGCAATTAACGTAAAATCTGTCATCTTACGGTGCCATAATTTCGTCTGCTTTAGCTTATGCTGTCAAAGTAACGCCACTTTCTATTTCCCATAAGACAGACTGTCTCGAACGCACTATGAATAAGTTGTGGTAAAAACGAGTATTTGCTTTGCTGAATTTTTTTATATATCGGATGCTATCGTGTTACTTTATAAAAAAAATTGTGTTGATGGTCACAATAATAATAATAATAATAATAATAATAATAATAATAATAATAATAGTGTCAAAAAATTAAATAACCATAATTTTTGGGGGGTGGCTTCAAGACCGTTTTCTTCGACGTTTTTGAAGATGGCGTTGGTCGTTGGTAAACAAAAGTAAGAGTTCCTGCTCTTTCTGTTTTACTTCGTACTTGCCTGCTTCCCTTATATTTTTTATAATATACTTTTTTTTTTCATTTCCGTAAGCGTTTCAGACGTTATTTTGAAAAATAATAAAAGTTTAGACAACAGCGTGATGCGAAATAGATCTCGGTTTTGTCCCTCAAGTCACTATTATTATTATTATTATTATTATTATTATTATTATTATTATTATTATTATTAATTCATTCCTTTTTATAATCATGCGATATATATATATATATATATATATATATATATATATATATATATATATATATATATATTTATATTTATACATATATTTTGTTGTTATTGTATATATAATATATATACAGTATATATATATATATATATATATATATATATATATATATATATATATATATATATATATATATATATATATATATTGCGTATATTTATAAATATCACTGAAACGTACGTTTTCAGACCTTGCAGAATTACGGTAAAATCTGGAACGAAATTGCAAATGCATATATTTTTAATAATAATTTCTGTTGACTTTGTAGCCGGAATACGGCACCTGGTGGATGCTGAATTATTGTGAATTGACTTTTCGTCTAAATTTAATACTTTTTTTTTATTACTCGGCGTGAAAAAGATGCATTACACTTTGTTCCTAACTTTATTATTTATCTCTGCGTCAGTAACCTTTGATCTCACGACGCCAGAGAACTTCCATCTTATCAGCCAATCAATCAATCCATTACATTTCGTGGGAAATGTAAGGGAAATAGGCTGCCCACATATAGACCTATGCATCACCACACATACTTTTAGGAAACAGAAAACGAACTGGATTTCGGAATATGTAGCGTAAATAACAGTTTTCATTTTATCTCTGTCTCTATGTGTAGTTATGCTAATATCGCATTCTCGTTTGGATAAAAAAATTTGGTGTTTGCGATGTAAAAGCCTTTCGTCGTTTTGTTGTTTCTAAACTGCTGATAATAATGAAAATCTTTCCGTAATGAAAGTCGTCGCCAGGGTAGAAATTCTGCAATTACGATTCTGCGATGTATACCATGGTGACAGTTGACTTCAGATTATGAAGCTGTTTAATGATTGTAAATGATCTTGGGGTATGATGCTACAATATATTTACGTTGCGTGGTTGAAGCTGGATCACTAGGAATTTTAATGAATTTTTGGGGGCATGTAAATAGCCATTGAAAATACTAGAAAATAAAATGAGAATTCATTATTTTAAAGACACTGAGACGGAACAATCGGATTAGTAATAGGTTTTTGTCTTTCTCTTTGGCTAGTGAAGTGACTGAGAGTTTCATGTCAATCCTAACCCATGCTAAAAAAAAAAGTATGAATATAAATTGTTAAAAACGCGCTCGGTTACGTCTAGAAAGGTGTCGAGTGATTGAAGAAACACAGGGAAAGGAAGCGTTTTTAAGCTCTGCTTATATACTATTTTCTCGTTTCCAAAAACAAAACAGTAACATCCAGTCTGATCACAGGTAAAATAACTTTTCAATGAAGTTTCAGTATTGTTTTTTACAATTATACAAGACGTCTCTTTTGTGAACTTATGATATCCATGTAATATCTAATTGAATTCATTTAATATACAAAATTTTTCATAGTTCGACCATGCTTTAAGTCAACACACAGGTCATTAACTGCTAATTAATCATACACAGCATGTAAAATGATATTACCAAGAATTCATAATTGTAATTTTCTGGTTACTTTTATTAGGGCTTAATTAATATGCTATGATGACCTGGCGTTACAATAATAATGACAATCAACATTGTAGCGGTTGATTTTTTTTCTGATGTGATTCGATAAAAAGAATCCCCGAGGCTTTATTTTATTTTAGCGGCAGGGCAAGTGTAGCATGCAGCCTCACACTTTTTGTATATGTTGTCTCCGTTGTTTTCTGGGTTAAATAACTTCTGATTGACGGACGTGTATATATAAATAAATATATATATATATATATATATATATATATATATATATATATATATATATATATATATATTATATATAAAATTTTATATATACAAACGGATTTTTAATTAAATTATATTAGCACAGACAAAATACATAACAGATAATATATATATATAATATATAATATATATATATATATATATATATATATATATATAATATATATACATATATATATATATATATATATATATATATATATATATATAACAACTGTTATTCTAAAATTCACTTTCATTACTTTTCAACAAGGAGGTTAAAGGTATTTCGGAAAAACTGAATATAGAAAAAACACAGAGCAGTGTTGTATTCAGTACCTTAATATTATTGGGAGAAAAATCATCAAAAATAATCTTGTAAAATTGTCTGAATATATTGTTGTATATGCTACTGGTTGCTTGGATTTTGATTCCTGCTATATCGTTGAAAGTAGTTGGTTTTTGTCAGTCGTAAAAATGAACATATTTCAGCATGTAAATGTGGAAATAATTGGTGTTCAGTAGCTCGACGTGACTGGCAAAGCGATCGTGGATTATACTTTAAAAATGATAAAGTCTATATAATCCTTGGACAGAACTACCAGAAACTGTATTGAAGACGTCCTTAATACGTTAAATAAGACCTTTGATGGAAACTTGGGTGTTGTTGAGTATGATAGTATAAGTGAAGAAATACGTAAATGCGCTGGTGTTTATAACTTTAGAAATATTTCTAGTCATTTAAATCCTTTCCAAAATCGAAGTACTATTGTGAATAAATTCACTCTGTTAACTCTTTCTCGGAAGACTCCAGATTTCTTCCACTGAGAAGGTCTCGTAGAATTTTAGCTTTGCAGTTATATATTTTTAATATACTATGAATTATAACATGTATTTCATTGTGGATCTTTCCTCACATTTCTGAGAAGTACAACAAGTACTTTAGTAATTATATATATATATATATATATATATATATATATATATATATATATATATATATATGTATATATATATATATATATATATATGTGTTTGTGTGTATTGTGTTTTGTTTTACTATGAATTAATTACAGTGAACAGTAGACAGCACATGCATTCACTGCCTGTTGAACAAATACGAACCATTTTGCCATTTACAGATGCTTTACCTTTATGTGGATTTTAATTAATGTCATCATAGCTTTTCTAATTTTAACCCACTCAAAAGATGGGAAATCTGACTTACCGTGTGAGAGGGACAACCGCTTGCTTTTCACTGCATTCTAGGTAACCAATTTTTTCTTTATTAAAATGTTCCATTTTTTATTGATCCTTTCGCGGTGCACAGTAGGCATTACTTAAGGTTCTTTGCACCGTCCCTTCGGCCCCTAGCTGCAACCCCTGTCATTCCTTTTATTGTACCTTCGTTCATAATTTCTTTTTTTTCCTCTTCCTTCTCACCCTCAATTGTTTCATAGTGCAATCGCGAAGTTTTCCTTCCGTTACACCTATAGAACCTTTTATTCTCTGTTTCCCTTTCTACGCTGAATGACCCCAGAAGTCCCAGCGCTTGGCCTTTGGCCAAAATTTTACACTCCATTCCATTCCACATCATCAAGCGCACATATTCTATATGAGTTTTGTCTACAAGTTATGTACGTTTGAGAAATTTGAAACAGTTCAGGATTAATTGCTTTCCTTCACACGTTGTAAGAATCAAGCAGCAATTGTTGTTACATATAGTAATAAACAAAGATAGGTGAACATTAAATTGTCAACTGAATTCACCTGATTTGCCGAAGTGAACGTTATCCCTGTCGGTGTCAACTGGTTAATGAAGGGAATCTACAGCTAAGAATTATTATAAACTAATTAACCTCGAAATAGGCCAGTGTTTTATAATTACTGTTGTATGAATTTATAACAAAGGACATGCATTATATAAATGTACATATATATATATATATATATATATATATATATATATATATATATATATATATATGTGTGTGTGTGTGTGTGTGTGTGTGTGTGTGTGTGTGTGTATTTATAAATATATATATACTCAGTCACATTTATATATATTAAAGTTAAAAGTTAAAGTCCTCCTTGGCTTCTGTAGGCTCATAGGGCAGGCGCTGATCTGTTTCTCAGGCCGACAGCCAGTGGGGATAGGTCCCAATGCCTATGACACGTGGCCAGTGTGTCGCTAGGCCCACTGTTTAACTCTCCAGCCCGAGGGCATGGTACCTATTCTCTTACTGACCTCTCTGGTTTTTTTCCGGACTGCTAGGTTGACGGGCTGCCGGGATTTTTGCAATGGCGCAATCCAAGCCATCAGTGAGCGGCGGGATTTGATATGCAGTGTGTATATGTATATATATATATATATTTATATATATATATATATATATATATATATATATATATATATATATATATATATTAATTATATATATATATATATATATATATATATATATATATATATATATATATATATATATATATATATATCTTTATAGTTTTATACATAATACATATCGATACTTCTTTGTAGGTTTTTGTAAATTATATATATATATAAACATATATATATATATATATATATATACTGTATATATATGTATATTATAAAACCCTTGCTAAGAAATATGGAAGTGTAAAATTAAAAGAAAAACATTGATGAAAGAATTATGATTTATGATAGGCAAATTTCAAATGAGGAAGTTAAAACGAAAAAAATATATTAAACTGACTGATTGAATCCCTTACTTAAATACCAGGCTCTCGTGCCACCGTGTGACCCACTTCCCTCCCCCTTCCCTCAGCCCCATCTACTGTTCGCATCGAGGAAACTTGAAGCTCGCAAACAAAGGCAAGGCAGTGATGAATAAACCAAGCAAGGAGTAACATATAAATAAAAAGCAAGGGAGTGGCAAAGGGAATAGCGTATAAATAAACTAATAGGGATAACATATAAACAAAGCAAGTGATGTAGCTAAGATATATTATAGCAACGTGGGCCATGTTCATTGTTTTTACCTGAATTTTGTAGCTCGTTATTTTTGGTTATATATTCGTAAATCTCTTTGTTGATTAATCATTATTTTTTTTATTTCCTTTGCTCTGTTTCTATGTTATTCCCATTGCTTTGTTTATGTGTTATCAGTTTTACTTTGTTTATATGTTAGTCCTTTTGCTTTGTTTCTGTCATTCGCTTTTCTTTATATAATATTCCTTTGGCTTCGTTTAAGTTATTTCCATTCATTTTTGTATCGGTTATTAAGTTACTTTTTTTATATGTTATGCCCATCGCTTTGTTTATAAGCTAATTCCCTTTGCTTTTCTTATACGTTATTCCCTTTACTTTGTCAATAAGCCATTCCCTTGTTTTCTTGTGGGTTATTCCTTGGCTTTGTGTATTCGTTATTCTATTATTTTTCTCTCATGCTTTGTTTTCAGCTTTCTTCGCTGAGTCTTTTATTATAATTAGAATACTAATATACATCTGTTGGAACGAATCCCAATAACCACACAATGAACAGAGGCAAATAAGTTGAACTCCTTATTAAAAAAAAACACACACACACACAGACACAAAAAAACTTCCTTCTTGCACCGGCCGTGTAATTTTCCCTGTCCGTTCTGTAAATGATACGGGCGAGCAAAAAAAAAAACTAACTACAACAATTTCAGCAACAAACATTTGCATTGACCGCGGATTAAACATTTAGGTAATTTACTCCCCACCTACTCCTTTCCGTCCCAACTCCCAACTCCCAACAACTCCCAGCCTTCTCCCTGATTCTCTCTCTCTCTCTCTCTCTCCTCTCTCTCTCTCTCTCTCTTACTCCCTCCCTCTCCCACTCCCAAATTCGTTATTAGGGAGTTGCGTGCGGGTATGGAGAATGACTTTTATGCGCTGATGACGATTGGGAACCCCTTAATTAAATATATCCTATGAACTATTAATGTAGCTCTGTATTCAACATTTCAATTACGTTCTTGTTTAACACTACTGCGCTTTACTTTCTCTCTCTCTCTCTCTCTCTCTCTCTCTCTCTCTCTCTCTCTCTCTCTCTCTCTCTCTCTCTCTCGTACCTTTTAAAGCGTGTATAGGAGAGAGAGAAGACGAAGATAATGAAAGAAAGATCAGCTACCTGAATAGTGTGGATGTGGATAGAGGGGAGGTTAAACTGAAAGAAAGAGAAGAGAGAGAGAGAGAGAGAAAATAATTGAGGAACAGTAAAGATTAAGAACGATAAAGAATTTGCGGAAGAGAGAGAGAAGAGAAAAAAATAGAATAAAATAGGTAGGACAACACAAAAGAATGAAAAGATAAACAGTGCGGTACGGAGAGAAGATGAAATGGGTAAGGGAATAATACAAAGGACGAAAAACATAAACAGTGTGTTACGGAGAGAGAGAGAGAGAGAGATAGAGAAAAAGAGAATAAAATAGGTAAAGAACAATACAAAGGATGAGAAAGATAAACAGTGCGGTACGGAAAGAGAGAAGAGAGAGAGAGAGAGAGGACGATTAAGCGTGCACGTATTATTACGGCCACTATCGCGAAGGTAAAGGATTTAGGATGACGTTTATGTACTTGGAAGCAATGGGTCCACCAATCAGTAACTCTTGCGTTATTCTATTACTGCTACTTTCCTGTTTCTTCTTATTCGGTTCTTCTTCTCCTCCTCTGGTTCTCGTTGTTCTGTTTCTGTTTCTGTTACTCTCTTCGTATACTGTATATATATATGTATATATATATATATATATGTGTGTGTGTGTGTGTGTGTATGTATGTATGTATACATGCTCTTTCTTTCTCTCTGTCTGTGTATCTGTGTTCCAAACAGAATACAAACCTACGATTTCATAAATGAGTTACTCGCCCTTAACCCAACATTTGTAAGCCCCTAAATTTTACCTTAGGAAAAATACAGATCACATTTAAAATCTGGTGGATATATGTATGCACATGTACATATACATATATATATATATATATATATATATATATATATATATATATATATATGTATATGTGTGTGTGTATAGCAATATATTTTTGCAGGTTTTTATACAGTATGTGCATAAAATATCTTTCTCTTTATTCAGACGTGGAAGTGCATGATACAAGATTAATCAAGAAAAAATTACTTTTTTTTTGCTGAGATTTCGACTTGTTTCAAAATCAGTAGTTATGTTTGGTTTAATTTAAGAAGGAAAATTACGGGGGTGACATCATTCGTATCTGAAATTGACGGAATTTTGAAAATGTTCCCGTACTGTCCAACTCTTATAATTTTCACTTTTCAAGAGGCGAGATATGTATTAAATATGATTTTGCTTTTGTTTCCCTTCTTAAGTAGTATTTGGTTAAAATTAAGAATTACCATGGGAATCGGATTTAAATTTCGTTTGAATCATATTCCTTTCAGATCAAATAATTGGAAGTGAGCAACAATTGATAAAAGTATGTATATATAACATATATATATATATATATATATATATATATATATATATATATATATATATATATATGTGTGTGTGTGTATCTGTGTAATGAACAAGCTCAGCATCCTTATCACACAATTAAACTTGCATTAACAACAAATAATATTACCTAGGCTAACAACTGTTACATTACGCCTAGCGTGTGTGTGTGTGTGTGTGTGTGTGTGTGTGTGTGTGTGTTGGGAGGTTTGTGGCTGGTTGATTTCAAGTATTGTGGGCGTACAAGAAGTTTGTGTGTGGTGGGGGGGTGGGTAAGTAGAGGGAGACCAGCGTTGGTGGGACCCCCCTGTGTCAAACGGCTCACGACAGCCTCAACCAGTGTAGCACAGGCTTGATGGTAAGGAGTTGGAGAGATTTAGGAAAGAGGGTGAGGATGAGATGAAGGAGGAAAGGAAGAATGAAGGGAGGAAGATTAATAATTATTGAGAGATAGAAGACTGAAGAATGTTTAGGTGGGAAGAGTGTGGAATAAGTAGAGGCACAGAGAAGAGTTTTTGTTGCATTAGAAGAATGATTTATTTATATATATATATATATATATATATATATATATATATATATATATATATATATATATATATATATATTCACAAAATATCTTATAATGTCCAATTCAATATCCAGCAGAATAACACACCTTGCAGGAATTGTAATTGATAATTGTTTCATCACCAGTGGGATTCAGACACCTCTGCCTGGTTTAGAAACACAGATGTTCAGTGACTGTGACCACTGAGCCATCAAGAGAAAAAATAATATATATATATATATATATATATATATATATATATATATATATATATATATATATATATATATATATATGTGTGTGTGTGTGTGTGTGTGTGTGTGTGTGTGTGTGTGTGTTATGTTAAAATACAAGCTCCTTTAATGACGGAATTCCTATAAGCGTGAGAACAGATGAAGGAAATATTATACCAACGTTCAGTTCCCTTTTTACATAACTCTAACGGAATGGAGAATCCGAAGCTGCAATACAGAGTAATTATTGTTTTTTATTTGTTTTTCATTCAGTTACGTTTCTTTGTTACTCGGTAATTTTGTTTTTCTGTGTTATTTGTGTTTTTTTTTTTATTCAGTTACGTTCATTTGTTACTCGGTATTTTAAACATTGTATTTTTGCGCAGTACCATTTTAATCCTCGGAATCTTCGCTTGAAAGTTATGCAATTGTTAAATTATTTACTCTTAGTACATTCGTAATAATAATAATAATAATAATAATAATAATAATAATAATAATAATAATTCTAGCGAAAAATAATTATTGCAAGGCTGGAAGTTCTTAACCGAGTAATAATAATCCTTAAAGAAGTTAACAAAAAAAAGGTTCTCAAGTATGATTATGTCTATATATTTATATTTACTCTGTGGTCATTCATTAGTAAATAGTTGCCATAATTGGGCTTAAATACAAAAGTAGTTGGAAACATCCTCTCTCTCTCTCTCTCTCTCTCTCTCTCTCTCTCTCTCTCTCTCTCTCTCTCTCTCTCTCTCTCTCTCTCTCTCTCTGCGAGGTAATATAAAAGAGAAGTAACGATTAGATATATTCGAACTTTTTGATTACTTATGTTGTTTACATAAATAATAATGAAATGATGAGGAAACAGCGATGAAGACTGACGGACTATTGTGATCTGGAACAGGTGAAATGGAAGAGAGAGAGAGAGAGAGAAAGAGAAAGAAGAAAAGAAGGAGAAGAGAGAAGAGTTATCAATCAAGAACCAGGTATTATCAATGAAATAGCGGTCTTCTAGGACAGTCATCAAAGAGTCAAATAATTAGCCTAAAAACGACGTGAAGGACCACAGGGAAGCTTAATCACACAAACGTGATGCGAAAGTAGAGAGAGAGAGAGAGAGAGAGAGAGAGAGAGAGAGAGAGAGAGAGAGGCAGGCTTAACAATCAGGTGTTGGGGATGCCTGGGCTGAACTGGAGAACATGTGAATCCCGCTTATTATCTGGACCCGACCTCGGATCGGAAATGTGTTGAGGTGAACCCACGGTGGTGCCCTGGGGTTAGAGAGAGAACCCATGGCCTGGGCTTGAACCCTTCCCTTGAGGAGGATGGTGGACGAGAGCGGGGAACTTAACCCGAAGTCTACTTCTTACCTTGACCCTCAAAGCATAATGTGACGTGGAGTGAGGCCTATGGTTTTCTTTTTAACCTTTTCCAATTTTGTTTTTGTTTTTGAAGTTATAAGATCAACGTTACTTTTAGCATATGAGTGGTATAACCGTGAGTTGTATTAAGATGAAGAGCAGTGTTACTCAGGTTATCCTGAATTATTATTATTCATACGAATGCAGATTATGGAGACTATTGCGTGAATCTTTTATACTGAAAAACACGGAGAATATCCTTTATGGAATCTAATATTTTGAAAATAATCCTGTCTTCAGCAAACTGAGCAGAAACTGCGATGATGAAGTACCCTTATTTTTCCATAGAAATTTCTCCCATTGTCCGCGTAAATATTATTCTTCATTTAAAGGGGAGATAGTCTCTTAATACCCTGTTACTAGATTCGGCAAAGTTTATGTTATCAAGATAACTAATAAGGAAATGTTAAGGATTATTGTTGCAAGTATACATCGACACGAAAGACCCTGACTTTGGGACACACAAACTCACACGCATATTTACATACATACATACATACATACATACATACATACATACATACATATATACTATATGTAATATATATAATATTTATATAATGTATATATATGTATAGATGTATACATATTGTATATCATATCTCTTACATCTAAACATATGAACAGAAAATCAGATGTACAAAAACGCCATTGGTGATGCAACTATTGCGCCTGATTATCCTTGGAAACTTTATTGTGACCACACTGCAATAAAATACTTTACTTTTCAACAAAATGCTATGCATCTTCACATGCTGAAAACCTTCCTGACGAAATTCTAAATGTCTAAGCAGGTCGTATAATAAGGCGGTTTTCCTTTTCATTATCAAGTAAAATAATGTCAGTTTTTCCTTAGACAATTCCTTTGTATGACTAAAGCGGCGATAAAACCTTCTTATGGACACTGGACCAGCAAATTCGTCGTGGAAAGCAGTGTTTAGGGGCTTGCTCTATATTTTGGGAGTCAGGTGTTATCGAGTAGCATGGGCCACAGTGATACCTGAGTAGCCTAGCAATCGAGATGAACACTAAATATAGTGCATGACCGAATGGCATAATTACAGATATAGGAGTTAAAAAAAAGTACGTTTGACAGATGATACATACACACACAGTACCGCAATCTATCACGAGAGAGAGAGAGAGAGAGAGAACTATTCAAAGAATATTACTCGCGTCGGAGACGAGATAAGAGATTAAGTACTTTGGCGGAATATTGAAGTATCAAGAGACCTTTCATGACCAAGGATTCAGAATAAGGTAATTTACGATTTCGAGGAATCCCTCCCCCCCCAACCCCCATTTCGTGAGGGTGTTTTTCGCGCGTTCTTATTGTGACGTCAGATAAAGCTGGGTGCATTAAGCGTGTTGGACAAAAATCTTATATATTACTTACGCATTCATGTTTATTCTATCCTTGCACAACGCATGCTAGCATGCGTTGATTTACGATTCTTCTTTTATTTGTCTACTCAGTTTCCCCTCTTATCTTATATTGTTTTTAGGTGACCCTGGTTTTACTTTTAGACTGTTTGCGTATGTGCCACTTACTGTCTGCTGTGAATGTCTCTTTTACGTCTGTTTATAAGTGCCAGCAATTTATAAACAGTGATCGAAAAATTTATAAAAGTGATCCAAGGATCGGGTGATATTAATGATAATAAAAAACACACATACGGGTGTTGTGCTTTTTCTGCCACAAATCCTCTGCTGTTGCCATTAATCCTTGCTAATTGCTTCAGCTTACGCTCAGGTCACTTGATACCCGCCGACGATAAGATAATTGGTCAGAGTGATAGTTTGTGTATTAATATATCTGCCATTCCATCTTGATGAAGTAAATGAATTCAGATGTAATTAGTGGCATACGAATAATGTCCACTGTGGTAAAATCGTTTTTATTTTGAATCGTTTTTTAAATAGTTTTTCTGCCAGCCGAATTTTTGTCTCGTTCTGACATGCGTGAAGTTCAAAGGGCCAAATTATGATTTGTGCCTTATCTTGCAAAGCTTGGGAAATCGCTCCCTTTCTCTCTTTCCCAAACTTTTGGGGTTTAGCCTCACTCTTTATGCAACCCCTCCACCTCCCACAACCTCATACGTTAAATTTTTGGCCTAGTTGTTGTAGTGCCAATCTGCTTTTCTTCCTCTGAAACTTTGACTAAGGTACCTGCATAATGGACATTGGCGATAGAGGTTAGCGGGGGCTGGATGAAAGTAGCTTTCCACGAGGTGGACGACTGAAAGATCTTGAGGGCATTCATTGAATTTTCGTTTCGTCAAAGACATTTCACTGGGTTTTTAGACGCAGAGGCCGATGGAGTGGGCAGCCCTTTCCCTTTATGTAGTCCTTACCCGAATAGATGGAAAAGGTCAAGAAAGTGAATACTCTTAAAGGTTATGCGAGTCTGGGAAAATTTAGTAGTTGAAAAAAAAAAACCACCGAGTAAGGCATTCTTTGTTCATGAGAGACTTGAACATCAGCTCATAAATCATCTTCATCAGAGAATTGATGCCTCACTCAGCGTCCTCTTGAAGCGTTTTATTGACACTAAAAAAAAAATGAGGATTTTTGAAGCAGTCAATCTTTGCTCCTTGCCATCTGGGAGCAATGGCCGTATCATATGAAGCACATTTTGAACCTTCGAGAAATAAACTACTTCCTGGTTAGGTAGTCAAAAACGGCCCTCGGAAATTAGGAAGAATATTGCGATGCCTGCATGGGCCAAAATTTCAACGTGAATTGATCACAGAGACTGGTGTCAATCAAGTATGGAGGGAGCTTCGTTTACCAGGATGTACTGATTTTGAGGTGTTACATTACCACGTACACGTATATAATATATATATATGTATATATATATATACACACATTCATACACACATTCATATATGTATATATATATATATATACATATATATATATATATATATATATATATATATATATATATATATATATATATTTTATGCCTTAAGAATAACTCACCCATTAAACTGTAGCTTGGATATAACTTGCACCAAGTAAAAATGTAGCTTTGAGATAACTTGCACCCACTAGGAATTATAATTGTTATCAGCCCCGGCCAGGATTCGATCTCGTCCACGATAGCAGAGTGGTCGAAGTCGACTGTTCATCGTTGTATCTATTCATCGTTGTATCTAAACCAAGTGCCCAGGTTCGAGTCATGTCTGAGGCAGATGCGCTGACCGTTATAATTCTTCGCTGGTGTAAGTTATTCCCAAACTATAGTGAACTCGATATTAAACGATGTTTATAGCTTGATATTATGATAGTGTCACCTGTCAAAAGTTGACCAAAAATTCTTATTTATATAAATAGTATATATATTATATATATATATATATATATATATATATAACATATATATATATATATATATATATATATAATATATATATATATATATATATATATATATATATATATATATATATATATATATATATATATATATATATAATATTATTTTACATCTGCATCAAATTCATATACAAGCATTACGCTACAAACGTCCTTTAATATCAATTCGCTCTACCTCGGAAATAATATATTTTCATATATGTTGCAGGGAAATTTTAGTTGATAATAAGTTCGTCGTCTCGTGGGCTCGAACCACGGAAGACAGAACTCAGGACTTCTGTGACGATTTTAAACCGCCACACACACACACACACACACACACACACACACACAGTATATTGCCCTCACGTAAGTATACGTATAAGGAATGACGTCACATCCTTTTGCAAAAGGGAACAACGGTTAGGCCCTACAAGATTCCTACCGCATATCAAAGTCCTACATCCATCCTCTTCCCATTTCGTGTGTAGCGGTCGTATCAGTATTACATACACACAGACACACACACACACACATGGCAGTTTTTGGCCTTTCCATATTAGTCATAAAAAAATAAGTGTTCCCGACCGGAGGGACACTTTCGGGTATAATTGTGACAATTATGGTCATTTTCTCTTGCGGAGTCTACCTGGGCCTCGACCTTCTCGACGTTCCAACATTGTTTCCCAACTTCGAGATTAGTACCTTGGCTCTGCCGACTCCTATTTCCGATCTCTCTATTTTGAGGAGGACGCCTTTTCTACTTCTTCTTGTCAGTTTTCTTCTTTCTCTCACTAGTTTTTTTCTTTATTCTTCATTTTCTTTGTCGTTTTCGCTCTCCGTTCGTCTCGAATGTTGGTTTTATCTTGGGTTTCTTTGGATGTTATCAGTAAGTCCTTCTTCTTCTTCTTCTTCTTCTTCTTCTTCTTCTTCTTCTTCCTCGTTCTCTCATTTCTTATTCTCTTTACTTCGTTTTATTTTATTTTATTTTCTATGGATTCTTCCACATTTTCGTTACTGTGCTGTATTTTTGGTTCCTTTCTTTCTAGTCGAATTCTTCTCTCCTCGTTTTCTTTCTATTCCCAAATTTATCCTTTCTTATTCTCTCTCAATCTCTCTTTCCTTTTTTTTGCCTTTATGCAATATTTCCCATATCAAAGAGCGTCAGGCCTCGTTTCCTTGAACGTAATTCGGTCTCTCTCCATTTCTTGTGCCGAATATGTTACGTAATTTTATTTGTGGGCTTTAGTTTACCTGTCTCGGCATGTAGTGCCGTCAATGCACTTCACGTGGTGTACTGTAGGCATTACTAAAGCGTGTTTGCGGCGTCCCTTCGGCCGATAGATGCTTCCACTTGGTAGCTTTTTTTCTGTAGTTACAATTACGCTTCCTTTTGTTTTAAATTTGCTGGTCTATCGTCTTACTTATTGCCTCTTAGAGCAACTTTGGTGTTTTCTCCAAGTTCCACCTTTAGATTCTCGTGCTTCAATCTCCTTTATTTCCCGGATTTCTTTATCTTGCTGTCCAGCGGCTCCAACTTCCTCTTTTTACTGTCTTGAGCTCTGAATGGCCGGAAGCGCCCCAGTGTACCACTTTGGCTTGACAGCCTAAATTCAATGAGTAATTAATCATCTATGCATATCGATAAATCTAGATTCTTGTACATTTATTTGTTTACGTATCTTATTGTCATTCTTAAAACGCAAAATGTGTGAGCCGTTTTCTAACAAAAGTGCTTCATGATGCAGTTTGGATGGATATCAACACTTAATTCTGAGAATGGCTGGGTTGGCCGTTTACCTGCGTTTACCTTGAATCATTCCTTCCACTGTTTCCGTAAACCCTTTTTCCTTTATTTGTATTGCCTTTCATTTCCCGTCTTCCTTTCCGGGAAATGAAAAAATCGGCGCAGGAAGAAAGAAAGAAAGTCGGATGTAATCGTTTCATATTCTTGTTCAAATTAACAGCCGATTAATTGGTCTGGTGATTATGTCATGTTTTTAGATTCTTAACAACAGGTATGATTTACTTGTAATTACGTATTCTTTTGCCATTTTATTTTGCTTGTTTCTCTGTTCTTGTTGACTTGGAGACTGTGTCGGGTTCTTGTGGTTTTTTCTTTCTTTATTTTAATTTGCGTATTGTTCCGCTCATGTTGACTAAACATTTAAATGGGATCATTTATGCATCGCTCCGATCCAGTTGACATTGACACCAGTTATATAAGTCCAAGAAATCTATTTTAATTCATGTATTACTATTTTAATTCATATATTACTTTTTTCTGGCTGACATGGGCTATTAGTAAGATGAATCAAAGTATATAGTTTAACATCAGACAAGTTACGAACAGAGAAATTCAGGAAACAGTTCAACATCAAAATATCCCCATAGTTACCAAATGCTTCTAAAAACACCCAAATGCTGCATCAAACGAGCAACTATGTTTGCTTTTAAGCAGCTGGAAGCAACATTGTTTCTAAGCAGCTGCCTTTATGGCTATGCAAGATTTCCATTTTTCTCCGGGTTATGGGAAAAATTTTGATTTTTTGGTGGGCAAAGTTTGGAAGAAAGGTGACAAACGATGACAGTCAGTAAGTGCTACGGAAGTGTGCCATATTTAGAGCGACATTTCCATCGCACATTTGTTTGTGTTGATTACTTCCATTGGTATCATTATTATTATCCTGCTAACAATCCCTTCCAGTGGTAAGGTTATTGCACAGTCCATTCTTCCCAGTTTTTGTCAGTTTTCTGTTTCGTTTCCATCTCGTTTCTGTCTGTGCACTGTCCAGTTGTTTCCGCTCTCGTTGTTCTGTCTGTGCACTGCCCATTTGTTGCAATGCCATCGTTGTTCTTCTGTTCTCATTTCTCTCGTTGTTTGTGCACAGTTGTTTCCAGTTCTGTCTGCATTGTCCAGTTGTTTCCAGTTGTTCTGTCTCTTCATCTTGTTTCTGTCGTTGTTCTGTCTGCATTCCAGTTGTTTCCGTTCTCGATGTTCTGTCTGTGCACTGTCCAGCTGCTGAAATGATCAGTTGTTGTTCTGTCTGTGCACTGTCCAGTTGTTTCCGCTTCGTTGTTCTTCTCTGTCCAGTTGTTTGTTCGTTGTCGATGTCCAGTTGTCTCGTTGTTCTGTCTGTGCACTGTCAGTTGTTTTGTTTCTCACTGTCCACTGTTGCATTGCAGTTGTTTCCGCTTCGTTGTTCTGTCTGTCTGTCAGTTGTTTTCCGTCTCGTTGTTCTGTCTTGTACACTGTCCAGTTGTTTCTGCTCTCATTGTTTCTGTCTGTGATGTCCAGTTGTGCCATGATCATTGTTCTGGATGCTCCAGTTGGCTCTTTTCTGTCTGCACTGTCCAGTTGTTTCTCTCGTTGTTCTGGTGTTACAATGCTGTCCAGGGAGTTGTGGCTCTTCGTCTTGCGACGCAAATTGTTTCCGTTCTGTTGTTCTGTCTGTCCAGCTGCAATGATCAGTTGTTTTCCGCTCCGTTGTTGTTCTTCTGTCTTGGATCGTCCAGTTGTTTCCGCTCTCGTTGTTCTGTCTGTGCACTGTCCAGTTGTTTCTGCTCTCGTTGTTCTGTCGACCTCCTCGTTGTTCTGTCTGTGCATTGTCCAGTTGCCTCGTTGTTCCTGGCATCCATAACTTGTTCCATGCCCTGCAAGACGGAGGAGGGTGACTTGTTCTGGCTAAAGACGATCTTAAAGAAGTTGGTGATCTTGTCAAAGCTGTTCTGGATGATCGGTTTAAGGGTTGGATTGTAGAGAGGGGGGACGATCTTCTCAAGCGACCGGTGTGGAGAATGACGATTGTCCATCTTGGATCGTCCAAAATTAATCGTCGCGTGAGCCGGAGAGGGGACTAAGAAGACGATTGCATGTAAAGAGGATGAGGTGGGTGATCGTTCGGCGACCGGTGTGGAGGGCGATTGGGTAGGAGATGGACGATCAGCCGGTAAAGATGGACGAAAGGTGACGGAAAAAACGGTCGTTATAATACGGGGCGGAAGGATGATAAAGATTAGAGTTAAGCGGTGGAAAAAAGTGAAGATAAACTGAATAATAAATATTAAATCGATTGAGGAAAACGATCAAGAAAATAAAGATCACGAAACTATTGAAACACCGTCGCTACATAGAAAAAAGGACAACGATGCGATGAATGGAAAGTTGTTAAAGAAAAATTGATTCATGAAATATGAATGGAAATTCTGTGAATAAAATGTTGATGAGTAACCGAAAGAGGAGATGAAAGGAAAAATATGAATGAATGGATGGTGACAGTCAAAGTGATTAATATAACAGGAAACTAAGCTAAGACGAGAAATAAATAAGCGAACAAAAACACGGAAATTAAGGGAAAGATTATTAATGATTAACAATTAGCGATTAATTTAAAGATCTCCAGAGGAAAGGAAATAAATACGAAGATGTGAAAAAGAAAAGCGGTTAAGAAAATAGATAATCAGAGACAGAGCAAAAATGCATAGTGAAGGCAGTGCATCATTAAAGAAAGGCAATCGGTTTATTCTAATTGGGAAGATAAGGGAAGATTGCATGAGCTCAAATAATAATAATTATAATAATAATAATAATAAAAAATAATAAGCTCAAGTATTATAGTATTATTATTAATATTAATAATAATATACAAAAAATCACATGAGCTCTCTCTCTCTCTCTCTCTCTCTCTCTCTCTCTCTCTCTCTCTCTCTCTCCTCTCTCTCTCTCTCTCTCAATTTATTATAATTTTCTTAAGTCATTAATATGGTTTGTAGAAATTTTCGCACAGTAGTTAATAAGAAAAAAAATCTTTGGAAAGACAATCACCAGATATCCAAAATTTTTTTTTACGATTTCCTGTCTCCCTCGTTGGAATCGTATTATGTATAATAACGAAAAATATTCATTTATGAATTATTTTCTACTTCATAATTAAATTATAATTAAACATATTCGTAGCTTCTAAGCCTATTTTTTCTTTCATATTTATAATAATTAATATTAACTATTTTAAAATTTTACCATAGGCTCAATTTCTAATTTCTCTTCTAGAATTCTCTTATCAATTTCCCGGGAGCTTTTATTCACGTTTTTAATGATTAATTAACATTTATATAATAAAAAACATATTCATGTTTTTAATTATGAAATTTCACTCATTTATTGCAAAGCCATCCATGTTTTGAATCAATAATCTAATACATTTATTGAAAGGTTATTCATATTTTTCATTGACAGTTTTCATTCATTTATTGAAAGGTTATTCATATTTTTCATTGACAGTTTTCATTCATTTATTGAAAACTTACGAATTTCCTCTTCGGTTTCGACAATCCCAACATTTTGATACTGTGAATGCGTTCGTAAGTCCGTATATGTGCTATATTTATTTATTTATTTTTTTGTCGATGGTTGGACCGATTATCCAGAAAAACGGGCAGAGAGACAGATAACTGCCAAGACCTAAAGGATATATTAATAATAGTTAATAATAAGAAATTAGATAATAATTAATAGTAACAGTTCGTCTGCATTCTTTCATTTCATAGGTATGCTTCTTAGTCCGTGCGGCTGGACATACTTCCGTATTTATCATGGAAACAGTGAAATATATAAACATATATATATATATATATATATATATATATATATATATATATATATATAATATATATATATATATATATATATATGTATATATATATATATATATATATATATATAATAATTTCATGGAGGTCCCGTGGATGAAGAATACAGAAGTTCTTACAAAGAAAATAAAAAGGAAGAAATACCAAGACTTTCGACTTTTACTATAAAGTCAATTTTATGGTTGACCTTGTTTTTGCTGTTCCAACTATTGTTGTTTATTTTCATTATTATTGCAACAGATATATAATCATAGTCAACGTTCTCCGTAGCCTTCTCCTCACCATTTCCATAGCTTCCCTTCATCCTTTTTTCAAATAACTGTAAACATCATCGTCAATACTTCCTCCTCCTCCATTTGTATCCCAAGGGTAAGGAAGCATTTTTACGCATTAAATATTCGGCCCTTTACGGGACCCGTGTTGTCGGATACTGAACCGAGGGTAGGGGAAGGTATATTATAGAGAGGGGGGTTAGGGAAGGTGGGGAATAGGAGAAGAACCATTCCAACCCCACCTCCTTTCCGTTCACCGTGGCAAACGCATGTTGAGGCGAGTTTCAGCGTCATTAATTGTAAGCGTACTTCGGAGGTGGGGTTAGTGTCGTCCGTGCACCTCATGCGGTGCACTGTAGTAATGCATTACGCCAGGTCTTTGCAGCGTCCCTTCGGCCTCTAGCTGCAACCCCTTCATTCCTTTACTGTACCTCCGTTCATATCTTTCTTCCATCTGACACCACCTCTAACAATTGATTTATAGTACAGCTGCGAGGTTTTCCTCCTGTTACACCTTTCAAACCTTTTTACTGACAATTTCCATTTCAGCGCTGAATGACCTCATATGTCCCAGCGCTTGGCCTTTGGCCTAAATCCTATATTCTGTTCTAATTAAAGCGAAGACTTCGGAAATTTGATCAGAGACGAGTGATTTAGGTATGCTGTGACTCTGAAGCACCGGCAGAAGGCTGGAAAGGTATAGAGGAAATACAGACAGGATGAATAGGGGGGGTGAGAGGAAGGGCAAAATATGTGGGGCCTAAAAGGCAAGGAAGTAGAATTAAAAGAAAGTGGAAAGGAAACAGAAGACAGAAAGGTAAAAATAGAAAAAAAAAGTGTTTAAAGAGAGTGAGGCAATAAAGATAGCAAGAGAAAGTAAGATAAGATTTGAAAGGGAAAATGAACTTCATATCCTAATGGGGAAATAAATTATACTTTCTAGGGAATAAATTCTGTTTGATAAATGGAAAATGAAATTGATAGTTTGAATGACAATGGTTTTACGTTTTTTCTGTGGGAAAATGTAAAACCAACTTTTAAGCTTAAAAATTCAGTTTTAATTTTACCGTTTTTCGATTCTTAGATTTTGTTTAATTTTTTTATTTTCATTTATATGCAAGAATTTCTTAATGTATTCCGGAAAGGAAAATAAATTGCCTGTTTAAGTTAATAAAAACTGTTTTTCCTCTGAAAGGGAAAATCAATATGCAACTTCTAGGTAGGGAAAATTAAGTGAATTAACCAAAGCACGTATACCAGCTGAGAGAATTTCATTGTTTTATATATATGTTACAATAATATTCTGCTTTACCTTTACGTTTGCCGTCTTCCAGCCCAGGCTGAGCCTTCCTCTGTCTCCTGTACAGAAAATGCAGAACGAGATACCTTGATCCGAGCCTCAGAATGGTACGCAACGTCCCAGCGTCCATTGGTTAGGGCCTTGCCATCTGGACTCTCTCTCTCTCTCTTATGTTACCGTAACAACAATAATAATTATTATTATTATAATTATTATTATTGTGTATTATTATTATTATTATTATTATTATTATTATTATTATTTGAGGAAGAAAGAAGAAGAAAGAAAGATTATTATTATTATTATTAAGTGAACGAATCAGCAGAGAATGAAATGTAGGAATCTCAGTAAATCTATTCAACAAGTGGCTTGGAAAAGCGACTGAATAATAATAATAATAATAATAATAATAATAATAATAATAATAATAATGAGTAAGTAAATAAATATTCTTCAGTCATTCAATCCCCTTCGAGTCAGACGTAGAAGCGCATGCGCCCGCTGCAACATAGATAATAAAATAATAACAATCCTTGGAAATAGCACTCCTCCCCACTTCCACCTCAACCTCCTCCCCCTCCTCTTTCTCCAACACCTCCTCTCTCCCTCCTCCTCCTCACCCCCTCCTCCTCCTCTCCTCTCCTCCACCACCTCCACCACCACCACCATCTACAAACCTCTGCCCGCCCTTAGGTGAGGGGAAAGTCATAATGATAAGCGACAGAGAACGGTTTCAATAATCAAATGGTAATTGGCAAATCGCAGGAAGGGGCCTCAACGGTGTACTTACATAAATGGAAGTGAAGGCAACACGGTAATGTAATCGTATAATTACAGTGATTAGCAAAAATGCCGGAATTATGGAGGCGTTTTATCGTTTTGCCTCTCCCTGCTGATGCTGCTGCTGCTGCTCCTGCTCCTGCTCCTGCTGCTACGATCAGCCTGCAAAATTCGGAATTAATAGCAGGGAGGAAAAAATGGAGAGGGGAAAAATAATCAAAGGGATTGGGTATCGTATGCGAGGAATTGCGGGAAATCTTCTTCGGGTTGGAAGACGCAGCGAGATGAAAAGGGTTCTGAGGAAATGGAATGTTGGAGTGTAGATAGAAAAGGAATTTTGAATTTACTCTGATTCTCTTGCACACGCGTGAGCAAACACGCCTGAGAGAGAGAGAGAGAGAGAGAGAAGAGAGAGAGAGAGAGAGAGAGAGAGAGAGAAACGAAATAATGGGATATAGAAACAAAACAATTATAAATTTACTCTGAATGTCTTACACACAAAGAGCAAACACACTCCTCTTTCTCCTTTTCCCTAGAAAGAACAGAAGAGATAAAATGGAGAGAGAGAGAGAGAGAGAGAGAGAGGAACAAAATAATGGAAAGAAAACAATTATAAACACTCTGACTCTTACACACGCGCACGCAAACACACTCTCACACAAATGACGAAGAGAGAGAGAGAGAGAGAGAGAGAGAGAGATGAGATAAGCCATTATGTGCTGAGAGACCTGTGAGTCCAACTTCAGATGAGATGATTATGCCCAGAAGAGGCTGTGAGATAAAAGGAGATGATGCTAGACATGTGAGATGTTGAGAGATAGGAAGCTGTAGGGATGCGACAGCTACTGTCTCTCTCTCTCTCTCTCTCTCTCTCTCTCTCTCTCTCTCTCTTTCCATTCCAGACCATCGCCTGGAAAACCGTAAAAGTGGAGAAATGCGTTCCAGTGTTCCAGGACGAGATCTCTTTCAGTTAATCAGCTGAAACCATCATTAGCCGATATTCAAGTAAGATAGAGGCGATAAAGATATCAACTGACACTCAGCTCCAGGAGAGAGTTATTAGCTAATTACTGATGCAGCAAATCTTTGCGAGAGTTAGGCAAATAAATATTGTTCAAATATCTGTAAAACGGATAATCTCGGAAGGAAACCACGACAACGCTAAGACAAATCCTATACTCCTGGTGGTGGTGATGAAGGAGTTGGTTGAGGGGAGTGGGAGTTGGTGGGAGGAGGAGGTGGGGGAGGAGGAGAGTGGTAGGTGGAGGAGGAGAGATAGGAGGAGACAGACAAGAGGTGAGAAGGGGAGTGTAGAACAAATCTCAACCGCTTCGTTCTGTTTCCCACCGGAGTCGTTCTGCGCCTTGATCTTTCCTTCGTGA
The DNA here is from genome assembly GCF_040412425.1 of Macrobrachium rosenbergii. Lineage (NCBI taxonomy): Eukaryota > Metazoa > Arthropoda > Malacostraca > Decapoda > Palaemonidae > Macrobrachium > Macrobrachium rosenbergii. The sequence goes on from NC_089795.1 coordinate 51,600,238, forward strand.
ACGCCGCCTAAGCCACAATATCCTCCTCTCTGTGAGTTCGCATTGAAGCTTGTTGATTGCCTTCAGGACGCGTTAATGAGAGCATACCACGTACATCTACGGTGGCGGTCGCGGGCATTCCGACGGAGGCGTCGAGGCGGCGCATTTCGAAAAAGTCGACGAAGAATTCTCGGGCCCGGAGTCGTCGAGTCTTGTGATTCTCAGGTGACACTGGGGATTCTATAGCCAT
>NC_089795.1:51605466-51607966 GCF_040412425.1 Macrobrachium rosenbergii
TTCATGGTCTGTCAAAACCAGCATAACTTGATATAGTCATTTCATTTGATAAGTGAGGCCTCATTCACTAATTAACTTCATTTCTTTACCTACTTGGAGTTCCATTCATTATAACCTCAGTTTTATGCCATGTGGTAAATGGGTGTGTGTGTATATACATTTACGTGTCTCTTGGGTTATCATGAATTAATTAGTAATTATCCCTTTTGCTCTTTTTGTCGTTTTCAAAAGCGGGGCTTTCTGCTCAGTGGAAGTTCGCCTCACTTTCTGTTAGCGCTTTCAATTACTGAGTAAATTTTCTTTGCCTATTATAATCATTTTCAGCTTATTGTGGAAATTTACTTCGCTCGTTACAAGCGTTTTCAGCTAATGTGTGAAATTTTTTGCTTGTTATTGGCGTTTTCAGCTTATTGTGGAAATTTGCTTTGCTTATTTATTTTTCAGCAATGAAATTTACTTTGCTTATTATTAGCGTTTTCAGCTTACTGTGGAAATTGACTTTGCTCATTATTAGCGTTTTCAGCTTACTGTGGAAATTGACTTTGCTCATTATTAGCGTTTTCAGCTTACTGTGGAAATTTTCTTTGCTTATTATTAACATTTTCAGCTCACTGTGGAAATTTACTTCGCTCGTTACAAGCATTTTCAGCTTTTTGCGGAAATTTACTTTGCTCATTATTAGTGTTTGCAGCTTATTGTGGAAATTCACTTCGCTTATAATTAGCGTTTTCAGCTTACTGTGGAAATTTTCTTTGCTTAATGTTAGTGATTTCAGCTTATTGTGGAAATTTACTTTGCTTATTATTAGCGTTTTCAGGTTACTGTGGAAATTTACTTTGCTTGTTATTAGTGTTTTCAGCTTATTGTGGAAATGTACCTCGCTTAATGACAGAGTTTTCAGCTTATTGTGGAAATTTACTTTGCCTATTATTAGCGTTTTCAGCTTCTTGTGAAAATTTACTTCGCTTAATGATTCAGCTTACTTCTAAATAGCATCTGGTCATTTCGCAAAAGCAGCAATGATGATAATGACGTCTGCAGAGGTCCTTTCACATGGTTTCACCCTTCCATGGTCATTTCCCGGGCTTGCAGACATGCTAATTAAGCAAGATAGCCTGCGCTGCATATCGAATACTATTCTCAAGCGAGCAACATCGTTTTGCAACTGAAAAGAACCTAATTTGTTGGTGGTATGAAGACTATTTCGATTAAGAGGATATTATGTTATGTGCGCCTGCTTAAGTATTTTTTTGTTGAGGGAAGGTACTCTTGGTCGGAGCTTCGACCCTCCTTTTTATTACTGTCAGCTTTTACGGAATTGATAAATATTTCATATGAAATTAAGTCGCCGAAAGTATAGCATTTTGAGCAAACATTTTCAGTTTATTGATAACTGCAACAAAGGGATCCTAGTCCTTTAGAAGATTTAAAGGTGGTAACACATCCATTATTATTATTATTATTATTATTATTATTATTATTATTATTATTATTATTATCGATAGATATTTCACATGAAATTAATTCGTTGAAAATAACATTTTAAGTAAAACATTTTCAGTTTGTTGATAGCCGTGACAAAAAGGATAATAGTCCTTTATAAGATTTGAAGATGATAACACAACCATTATTATTATTATTATTATTATTATTATTATTATTATTATTATTATTATTATTATTATTAATTTTCTTTCTTTCGTTTCAGGTACGTGTGCTTCAAGATTCATAAAAGTCTAATGTGGAATCATAAGGTAATAAATTATTATTGTTCAATATTATTATGCAAAAATGTTTATCTGAAAAAAATACAATGATAACATTCACTCTTAGAATTCTAATGTCATACGAACAATGGTATCAGTAGTTATATTTCCAAATTTATATTCTTCACAAAGAACAACTGCATCTTTTTCAAAGTTTAACTATAATACTCTAAAGAGAAACTGCGCTCCTGGTGCAGACGAACCATATTGTTAAGAAGGATCAGCACATTCTTTTTAAAAGGACAACCATTTTTTTTCTTACATTTTAACCATATTCTCTGTTATAAATAACGTGATGTTATGTCATCATACAGTTTTGTAATAATGACCGAAGATATAATTGTATTCACAAACTCTATTCTCACCAGATTAACCGTATCTTCATTAGAAATGAACTACTGCATATTCCTGTAGAATACACCATACATGCAATATATAGCGTATGTAGAATACATGATACATACAGTACATAGCGAATGTATGTATGTACATAAAACGAACCCTAACTGGTTCGTAGCTCGAATTTTTAGTATTATTCTGAAGGACAGTGTCTCAGTGTATGTATGTTTGTAAATAAAACAAACTCAAACTTCTTTGTTCGTAGCATGATTATTATTATTATTATTATTATTATTATTATTATTATTATTATTATTATTATTATTATTATTATTCAGAAGGACAAAAACTCACTCACTCCCTAACTCACTCACTCACTCACTCACTCACAGCAC
>NC_089795.1:51610466-51632966 GCF_040412425.1 Macrobrachium rosenbergii
ATTGTCCCTCACTGTAATATCTTCTCATTACAGTCAGCACCGTAAGATGTTATCATACGTTTGCTGAACACTCCCTGAGAGGGGACGGTGCCCGAGCAGTCTCTGGTTCGGACGGAATTTCTTGATATACAAGCTTCTATAATCTTCGCTGATGTGCTCGACGCTTCTTTCGTGTGTGTGCAACGCTAATCACCAGTTTACATAACGTAATTAGGGACTTTCCCTGCTTTTCGGGCCCCACTGCGTCCATTGCCGCTCTTAGGTGCCTAGGGTCGGTTCCTGCAATCGTCTCGGGAGCTTATATGTCAGTCATATATGTCCTTCCGTGACGGTCACTCATCCATGTGCTGACCAGACTTTTTTTTTTTTTTTGTAGAGGAAATGTGAAAAAATAAATGGAAATTTATCTTGATTTTGTAACATTGCGAAGAAATCGGCGTTCAGGAAAAGCATGCAAGAAAATCGATTTTTTGATGAAAGGAAATTATGTGAACGATATTGTAAAAGAGAAAATTATATAGAATTTATAAATTTAAGTTTTTTTGGTGATGAATGCTCAGATACTCCCAGCCGACCACAAGAGCGTAGGTCTACCAGGATACTTTGCAAAAATAAGTAAATGAACGAAGAAATAAAAATAAAGAAAAATGACAGGATTCGCTGAAAGCATTAATGATATGGTGCAGTCTGCTATGGGTCATAATGAGGCCCGTAAGCACACTGAATAAGCAAGAACCCTCGAAGGATCGTTGAAGTAAAGGGAAAAATGTAATGAATAGAGAAATAAACAGATTAACGACTGACTAAAATCATAAAAGAAAAATGTAACGGAGAAGTACGTGTTCCTTCTGTATTTTCTTAGCTGCGTTTCAAGCGTGTAATTAACGTTATGGATTATTGTCTATGAAAAGGGATATCGAAGTATGACATGCATCTCTTCATATAGTTTCCAGACTCATTCAAGAAATCTAAATCTTTAAATCTCAGTGAGGGAATCTTCATTTTCGGTAAGATAATGAAGTGAACTCAAGTATTCTTTGAATCAGTTGGGAAGGAGATCGGTTTCATCCTAAAAAAATGAAATAAAATCGCCAGTTCTTTCATTCTGTAGAAAGAGGTTTGCTCTCTTTCAGATAATGACCAGGACTACATCTGCATGGTGTTACGAACTTTGTTTTCTCGTGTATCCTCTTCATTTATTAATTAACAAGGAAAAGTCTCTGTCGTTTCCAGACTGCATATCTTGTTGATTTATCTGCCCCGTATATGACCCGTTGTTGTTTACTGACAGCTTTCCAAAACTACAGGAAGTTTCCCTGGTATTTATTTATTTTAAGTATTTTTTTTTTATCTGACAAAGCAGGACATCAAAGCAGCAAGCTGTGATACGCAACTTTAAGTTATTTTTAAATATAAAGAGCCATTACGCTCCTAAAATCATCACTTTGTCTTGGTCATATATAAATTTGCTCACACTGAACTCATCCGGCCTTTTTGTGACCTGTTCCAGACACTGTTAACCATATTTCGTTTCGCTTCACAAATCGATTGAACAACGGTGTGAGCCATCCACTATAGGAAACTTTCTGAAAAAAGGTTCTTCTTTTCCTTTTGCAATGGGAAAGTACGTTGTGAGCAATAGTGAAAATAACTCACTTACAAGGCTATACTGACTTCACAATATCGGCATGCTAACCTAGCTCTTCTTATTTTAATGGTACTCTTAGATATCTCATGTTTTAATTTTTTATCTTCAATTTCAATTTAATGTTATCCAGCGAAGGACGCATCTGACGTAACCAGCAGACATATGCTACGTTCTATATGCATTACAGATTTATGTTTGCTATATATATGCGAATATTTTCATTCCTACTTTACGAAGACACAATTAAATGTCACTCATGTTTATATACTGAAATATATGTCACCTGGCACCATATACGAATGGCGAAAATAATGATTTTCGGGAGAATCGACTACTTAATGCACACCAGATAAACTAGGCTAAGTGCGTAATGTTTCTAGGCGAGAACAAAAAATTTAAGAGTAGCAAGCAGGATTATATTAAAAATTATTAGATAAAATGAACGAGCTTTTTAATCAACGAATTATTACAGGCCAGGAGGCAGTCTCTTGGAACAAACATGACTGTTTTAAATGACTTTCCTTTAATTTTCATGCAGTTATATCTGTTTTTAAAGGCATTCAATATTTTCTAGCTTAGTTTCTGAAATGTACTTCTACCTCTACTGAATTTCGGTTCCCATTTTGGAATTAACTGGACTCTTGCACGGACGTGCATACTGCTCACTGCTATCATCCGAAGATTTCCGAAATATATTTATTCATGCCGTCTGCCTTTTTAACCTCATCATGACAACGAAAAAGGAACGAAGGTTTGTCTGATGTGCTAAGGAACACAAGGTGCTTGGGGAGTGGGTGTAGGGGAGACGTTGGGAAGGGGTGGCTGTGTAGGCCACAGAGGGAGATGGGAGGGGAGGGAGAAGGGGGAGGGAGTCTTCTTCACTAATAGCTTGGCAAACGCTGAAGGGCCGCCGCCGGCGGTCTCCAATGGCGAAATTAAACGCGAAGAACATTTTTGCCCCTTTGGTATTTGTGTGTGATGTTTGTCTTTCAAACCTCCAACTCCACCTCCTCCCTCTCCGACGCCATTGTGAAGGAGGAAAGTCTCCTCCTCCTCCTCCTCCACTCAGGTGTGGTTTGAAAACCTCACAGGCGGAGGACCTTCGAAGGAAAAACGACCAACTTCCCTGTTTTCCTCCCGGAGCGCGCTTCCTTGAACTCGATAGGAAGACAGTAAGGCTTGCTTTTCTTCAGTTGCCGTCCCCTCTTCTACTCCTCCTTCTTCCTTATTCTTCTCTTTCCTCTCCTTCTACTCTGCCTTCTTTCCTTGACGATGTCATCGGCTAAGGTTGACGGGGAGATAACCATCAAATATGAGGACGACTAATAGAAGAGTAAAAGTCATTTGGAGACTGAGGTGACTGTGAAGTCATCGGGACAGTTATAAAAGTCCCAGATGAAAGGAGACTAAATTTGGGGTTAAACGTAAATACTTCATAATTTTCGAATTTCTGCAGTGCTTTGGAGGCTGTTCTTTGTCCTAATTTTCCAACTACAGTGTTAGGAGTTCCATTCTCTGTCTTAATTTTCCAGCTTCTGCCGTGCTTTTTAGGGGTATTCTTTATTGCAATACAAGCAACCCAGTTGGGTAAAAATTGTAAAGACCTTTTGGGAAAGTGACGACGGGTTGATTGCAGTTTTCCTTGCAACTGAGGAGCGCTTGCAATTCATTTACTGAAAGGTACACTAAATATGGTGACTCAGGCTAACACTGCTTTGTACTAAGAGTGAATATTTAGTAAGAGCACGCACCAGTAATAGCAGTAGGGGTGCTGTCATGCATAATTCTGTCATACTTTTTTTTGCTTTCTTAAATGGATTTAACAAATCATGAGTAAATTCGCTCGCATGAAAGACTTGATTTGGAACTTGTAACTATGTAAAGTAAGATATTTCTTTAGAATTCATTAGGGCGAAAGAAAGTTTCCTAAAATCCCACTTCTTTGTGAAGTCCATCTTCCAATCGACAAAAGATATCACTTAACTTGAATATTTTTATTTCGTTGGTAAATCAAGGTCTTTTACGGACGTTGTTGATACTTTTCTTATTTATGATCAGTCCAGTTCTTTGAGGATCAGCTGACAGATAATGTAGAATTCATCCCTTGACTGCTGAATCAAGGCCGAACTCACCTGGAAAGAAGCTTCAACTGATTCACAGCCTTTTCATACGAGTCCACAAATTGCCCATGCACATTACGTTGAGAACGCAACTCCTCCAGGTATTGCGGCATTCAACTCTGTATTTAACCCCCAAGGTATCGGTGCTTTTATGCCGTGACATTTGTGGTATTTACGATCTTTCCTTGGTACTGGTATCTTCCTTTCTTTCCTCATGAACAGACAGCCTGTCAACAGATACTTGCTTTTCACTTCTTGAGCCACTACCGTTGGTGTGTGTGTGTGTGTATATATATATATATATATATATATATATGTTTGTGTGTGTGTGCGTGTAAAAATTCAGTAACTACAGTTGATTTCCAATAGCAATGTAGGTGCCAACCAGCGCAATTGAGAGTTAAATACCAATATCTAGCCACATCGGGAGTTTGTTTCGAAAGGAAAATGTTTGTTGCAGACATTTTTTTTTTATATTACGAAAGGAAAATTATGTACGTGTCGTAACTGGATGTAGAAATGACATAAGCGCTTAGTATAAAAAGAAATCTCAACAAGATATTACGTTAATGACACAAGGAATGTGAGAATGTCTTGAAGCTGTCGTTACACCAAAATATGACTCCTAAGAGCAATAGCTAATTTAAGCAGTAAATGAACAGATGACCGGCATGAATACTGGAGAGTCTGTTGTCACATTTGCTCTGTAATCTTTTCTAAAACTTGCTGCAGTCTTTAGGAGCGGCAATATGTATATGTGTATGTATATATATATATATATATATATATATATATATATATATATATATATATATATATATATATATATATGATAAATATATATAAAGACATATATATATATATATGTGTATGTGTATATATACATATGTATTATGTATATATACATTATTATATATATATATATATATATATATATATATATATATATATATATATATATATATATATTGCTCGTGTGTAATGGAGTGAAAAGAAATAGGGAAAGGAAAATAATAATAAAAAAAATATTGCGGATTAGTCAAACAGAAAGATTGAGACAGTATCGAAAAGTAAGCAGTTTTATGAATGATAGTTGTCGAAGAAGCGCTGACGAGAAATTTTTAAAAATCTATTAATATGAGAGCGACAGAAGTTATAGAAAGGAAGGACATTATTTCCAGCACATGGCAAAGCAGTTTATCGGAGTGAAGTCAGAGTTGCCTTTTAAAGAATCAATATTTTTTTTTATGAATAGTACTCATAGATGATGGGTAAATTCGCAACATATGTAGAGCTGTTTTTCCATTCTTCAGCCAGTAGCTGGACTATGTACTGACAAGTGACAGTACTTCTTTTTCCTGTAAAACTTATTTACCAATTTCTTTTATTTCTCCAATTTCATCGGGTTTCATTTAAAAAAATAAAGCAAACAAAATCCGCCGATTATGATGTGTGTTGAAAAACAAAGCTTTGGCAGAGATAGATTAAAAGATACGGGAAACACAAAGATAACTTTGTCGGTTTCCCCAGGTGTTTCTTAAAATGGATATATAGTAATGAACGCTCCCCAAACGGTATAAAAGAAATTTAGGCCTAGATTAAATATAAAAAGTGACAAAGAAATGGGGCAATTGTTGACGCAGGCGCAAGGGCTATTTCCATTTCGCTTGCAGGGCCAAATACCGAGGAAAAAGAATGGTTATGTAACAGGACAGACAAGGCGAGGTATACGAGCACATACTCACATTCATAAAACTAGTGTTATCTATATTCCTTGTGTACATACTAAAAAAAAAAAAGCATAGTCTTCAGCATGCATTAGTCTCCTGGAGAATATTACAACGGCAGGCTGAATTGCTTTGTCAAAATTTATCCAAGACAACACCAAGAGGAAAGACAAGTCTTGTTAAATTAATTACTTCTGATACGAGATGCAAATGCGATCTGAGATTAACAGACTTGGCAAGCACAGACGTTTTTATTTTCTTTCTTTTTCGTTGGCTGGATGTTTGCATTGTGAGAAAACACGAGATTACAATATAGGAACGTAGATGTAAACATGCAATTATCTTCGCCGATTTGTTGAAGCGTGGGTGCCTGTCTCCTTCATTCCTTGCGTTAAGGATATTAACAAATGATTTTGTGTTTTGTTCATAGATATTTGCACAAATGAAACAGAAATTTCTAGATAGAAGACGTGACGGTTTCCAATCTTTTTCTGTCCCTTTTTGCACCGACAGAATTAGCCAAAGAACAGGCAGCCACCTGTCGATCCTGTAGGAGAAGTCGCCGATTATTTTTGTTGAAGGACAAAGAGCATTATTTTTTCTTTCTTTCTGTCCCCTGTGTCCTCTTTATCAAAGGAAACGAGACACTAGCACTTACGACTTCAAGCTTCAAGTCTGGCTGGAATTCAAGGCTCTCTCTCTCTCTCTCTCTCTCTCTCTCTCTCTCTCTCTCTCTCTCTCTCTCTCTCTCTCATTTTCTTTTGACAAAGGCAGCCATTTTGATCTGAGTTATGATCCATTGCAAAAGGAAAATCTCACTCTCAAAAAAGATCTCCTGCAACGACAAGAAAGCTGATCTCATGACATTATTAGGACAGGACCAGCGGCGATAGTCGCAAGAGAGAAGAGAGAGAGAGAGAGAGAGAGAGAAGAGAAAGAAGAAAGAGAGAGAGAGGGCGGGGGAGTGACAGTGAGAGAGAGAGAGAGAGAGAGAGAGAGAGAGAGAGAGAGAGAGGTGTGAATGTGTATTTGAAAGACTTCAGAAATGGTCAAATCGTGTAGTGTTCCTATCTAATTGCAATAATCGACCTCTTAGGTGGCTCCTCTCCCACCCCCAACTCCTCAACACCACTCCTCCTCCTCCTCCTCCTCCTTCTCTTCCTACCTGCAAGAACCGCAACAACTCACTCCTCCTCCTCCTCCTCCTCCTCCTCCTCCTCCTCCTCCTCCTCCTCCCCTCCACCTTCACCTTTCCCCTCCCCCTATTCTCCCCACGGCCAACCTCCCTGGGAGAAGCCTATGCATGGTCAACCTACCTGTGACATACAATACTCGAAATGCAACGCGCAAAACAAACGACCCGTAGTAATGTGTATTTGTCTGTGTTTCTGTGTCTCTGTCTGTGTCTGTGTATGTGAACAATTTAATTTGTTTTTTTACACTTTTGTTTGTTTGGCCTTTATTGATTTTCTTTTTTTTTTTCTTGTCTCCTTTAATTTCTGACTTAACTATGCAGACCGAACCAAAAGATGATGATGATGTCGTCAGCTTCATCTTCGTGTGTGTGTGTGTGTGTGTGTGTGTGTGTTCGTGGGTGTCTATGTGCTTTGTAGGATTCGTATTGTAAAAAACAAATCTCTCTCTCTCTCTCTCTCTCTCTCTCTCTCTCTCTCTCTCTCTCTCTCAATCTGAACGGCTGGAGTCCACATTTTCTAGTTTGATAAGGTGTGAATTAGTTGCTTCGAACAGCCCAGCGCCACCTCCCTCACTCGAAGCCTTGGCGAGCCCGCCCTCATACCTCGCCGAAGCCGCCCCCTAATCTCTGCTTAACTGCTGCCCAATCGCCCATCGAAATGCCGAGGCATCTTCCAAAACTTCCGTGGCATTGCTTCGCCTTCGGGAAGTCATAAGCGCCGGGACTTCCTCGGCCGAAAAAAGCGAGAGGATTCGGTTCAACGGGGTCCGAGCCCGGTGCTGTGGCTTGGTTAGAACGAACGCGGCCCTGTCCCTCGCCCGAATGTTATCGCATGCTGAAGAATGAGAACAATGTTAGCATTCGGACGTCAACTGTCAACCGATGTGGCCCCATGACGCTCGATTCCCCGTCCAATCGGACCGTCTGTGACAGGCACATTACCGGGGGTGTGGAGAATTCTGCTGGCTTCATACGGGCAGGGGACACATCCGCACATATCATTAAATCCTTCTTATATGTTATTTACGCCGGTCTATGCGCCTTTCGTATCGCGTCTGGCGTCTCCAGTCTCTATCGGGAGGTTTCTAAACAGCATCTCTTCAAAGTCCCAGAAAAAAAAAACTTGGGGTGAAAGGCAGAGGTAAATATGGCTTCATTACGTAAGGAGACTAAAATTATATAGAAACACATTTTTGTCATTCAGTCCAGACCGAGGTCATCGTTGCCAAGGCTGGAGCGATGGAGATAACCCACCCGGATGCATGCTTAGGCGACAAAAACAATTGGTAACAGTGCTGCGACAACTTTCTCAAAACAAACCTGAAAATGAAGCGGGCTTGACCCCACCGGGAGTGACGCTGGCTACGGCCACGGTGTACTAATGGAAAACAATTAAAGAGATGTACAGTTTCCCAGGGAAGCTCAGGGGAACCAACAAAGAAAAAAAAGTTAAAAGAAAAAAGAATAAAAAGTCGATAATTAAGGATTCCGCTGGCTTATCTTTGAATAATGGGATCTTCCTATGAGTTGTCTCGGGATCTCTCTCTCTCTCTCTCTCTCTGTCTCTCTCTCTCTCTCTCTCTCTCTCTCTCGGTTCCTCTGGATTAATTCAAGGCTTGATTTTCTATTCAGTTACTGACGATACTTCTGAATTTGATCAGTTAATCTCGTCATCGGGTATCTTTTCTTTCCTTATTTATGTGTCTTTCTATTTCCACGAATCTTTTGACTTTCTTCAGCTAATAAATTCTTTGGTTTTGCCTGTTTCTTATCCCTTCATTCTTCCCGTAGTTTAAGTGACTTTAGTACTTGTGACAACAGAAAACTCCAAATAATTAATTGATTACCTTTCCTTTTTGCTATGCCTCTTTATTCTTGTAAGTATCTCGTGAACCTCGCCCTCGTCTTCATCCTCGTTATTTTTATGGTCACATTTTCATCATCTTTTGTTCTTGTTTCCTCGTCGCACAGCCTGAGATACTTAATAGACTAATTTATTTACTTGCAGTGGCGACGCAATATCCCAAACATCTATGCTAATTGAGCGGATGATTAATGTGGCAGGCCTGAATACTTAGATGGAAAGTAAGCTTTAGGACCCAGATAAGTGATAGAGCGTATGTCTGGGAATACAGAGGCAGGGAGAGAGTACCGAATAGATAGGATAATAATAATAATAATAATACACAATAATAATAATAATAATAATAATAATAATAATGATAATAATAATTCAAGATATTAACTGAAAATTGAATAGCTCAGACACACACACCTAAAATTTTATCCTTGTGAATAGATAGATAATTAGACAGGGAGAGAAACCTATAATATATACTCATTTTATATATATATATATATATATATATATATATATATATATATATATGTGTGTAATGTGTGTGTAATATATATATAATATACACACACACACAGAGTTCTTCGTACCTAATCAATCAGCTTTTGCGTGGGTGTTCGTGTGTGTGTGTGTGTATTTGTCTCATGGACCTTTCACCAGGTCTTCTAGCCCGACGACGAAAACGACTAAGACGGCGACGACACTTTCTTAGAGTCTGCGAGAGATGCAAAAACTGTCATTGTGATTCCAAAGTTGTCGCTTTTATTTTTTTCTTTTATTTAAGGGAGTTCAATTTCGTCTTCGGGGAACTAGTAAGGAGCATTTGCGAGCATGTGTGTGTGTGTGTGTATGAGTGTGTGTATGTATGTATGTATGTGTGTGCGTGTGTTGATAATTTACGTGACAAGTCTGAGTGGGGCTAATGGAGTGTCGCTGTTTGACACCTCCTTCGCTTGACCGAAATGTTGCGCTCGAGTCACAATGCATCGTCTCCGAAACCCCACACTCTCTCTCTCTCTCTCTCTCTCTCTCTCTCTCTCTCTCTCTCTCTCTCTCTCTCTCTGTGACTTCTCATGAGATACCACGCGACATTTGCTTAATAGATTCCTTTTCTCGCTCTCGGTATCAATGGGGAGAAAATGGCAAACTAGCAACGCTGTCCGCGTAGGAGCAAGAAGAATATAGGTACCCTTTCCATTCGTGTGGCGCCTTGTGGTCACATTTCCGAGGGCGCGATTGCACTGAAATAAATCGAAACTACGAGAGAAGAAGAAGGGGAGGAACGAAAAACAGAGGATGAGAATGAAGAATAGCAGAGGAGGAGGAGGAAGAAGAGAAATCCCTCTGTATGGAAGAGGAAAAGAGAGAGATTGTTAATTGTGGCGAGTGAACGATAGTTTTGAAAGACGGGGCCGGACAGGTTCTCTGCGCTATCCCGCCACTATCAATGGGGATTGCCATAAGGGCCACCACTCCATCTCTTGCCAAATTTTTATTTTCTGTCGTCTCCTGGAGGACGCGTCGTCGTAGGATGCGCCCTCGAGTTCGCGTTCCTCCGCCAGGAGGTCCTGCCGGGAGGGAGAAACGCCTCGGAGAGGCTCCTGAGGACCGATAAAAAAGGCCTTCGGATAAAGGCGAACTGGGGTCCCACGGAGGCAGAGGTAGTAAGCAGGCAAAGCGTCGGCTCTTCGGCGCGCTGACTTTGCTGCAATGAACTGTTCACAGAAAGTAATGAGACAGAATCCATGTGGGAGATATGACACGGCCTCTCTCCTTAAGAACGTCTCACTCCTACTACTCCTACTACTACTACTACTCCCTCTACTCCTACCCCTACCCCTACCCCCTCCCCATCGTCTCTCGAATTCTCCCTCCTCTTCCTCCTACCCCAGTTGCTAATTCTGTTGCTACTACTCTGTTCCTTTCTTCTATTTCTGGCCGTTCTCCGCTAACCCTCTCTCTCTCTCTCTCTCTCTCTCTCTCTCTCTCTCTCTCTCTCTCTCTCTCGTTGCGCTAACCGCAGCTACCCTATCTCCTCATCTCATTGATATGAAACACAAGAACCTCTGCAAATCATTCCCTTGTAATCCCCACTTTTACAGTACTCTTTTTTTTATTCTTCGGCGCAAAACATGTTTGGAACCCTCGAATATTTGGCTTGTAATCCGTAGGATTACGCGGTCCTAATTCTGTAAGAGAAGGAGGATACTTGAGGATAACATGTCTCGACACTGGCAGGTATTGACGCTACTCTTTTAATTATGTTTATATATATATACAGTATATATATATATATATATATATATATATATATATATATATATATACTATATATGTGTGTATACTCTATGTACATATATATATACACATATATATATATATATATATATATATATATATATATATATATATATGTATATATATATATATATGGATTCATATAATTCCCTACTTGGTTATTCCATAAGGAATCCCATTTTTCTGTTAAATTTCCTTTTCTGTATTCAAGATGTAATATTCGTAATAGCACAGACTAAACAATTGATGGTAACATATCCATGATTAAGTAGAAAAAGAGGAAAATACTTGTTAAAATAAAATGTGTCAATAATTTGATTGATATACCAGAAACTGAATAAGATCTGAATGGATTAATGAAAGGAGTCACACCTTTTGAAGTGATATCAACAATTAAAAAGTCTTAAGGAAAGGAAAGCACTCGTCTTCGTGAATCCCTGAAGATGTAATTTGAGCTGAAATCAAGATTATACCCAATATACTATCTAGAAAGTTTTGCGGAATATGAAATAGGTAAATAGTGCTTGGCTAGGAATTGGAAAGTTGTGTCAGGGATTCCATATGGAGAAGTTATTTTGTAGAAGTTCACTGAATATAGTAACCCCAGAGACATTACATTTCATAAGTTATAATGAAAATATTCAGCATGCTTATCTTCAGTAGGCTTGAGAAAGACTGAAAATATGCTAAGAGATACACAAGTTGGTATTAATAAAGGCAGGGACTTGCACTGCTCAAATTGTGTGGTAAGGAAGCTGAAAATCCTCTTTCAAATCTTCTGACAACCCTTTTGGACTGATTTAACAGACTGCACACTCAAAAAGGCTCTAAAGGGAAATCAGCCTGCAGAGAGAGAGAGAGAGAGAGAGAGAGAGAGAGAGAGAGAGAGAGAGAGAGAGAGAGAGACATTATAGGAAAAGGAGATAAATAAATAAATATTAGGAAAAAGACAATAAAACCAGTTTAGTTGAAATTCAGCAGGCGACAACAGAGAGCAGGAATGAATTAGCTCTTCGCTAAAATATTTGGAGATCAGATCATGATGGCTTTTGCTGTTTGTAATTTCATGAAAGCATATTACGTCGTTAGTAGATCAATAACTTAGGTCACTGTGGTATTCCCGTTGAATAGGTGAAATTATCTGAAATTATCCATGAACAAGGCTGATGCAAACTTAATGTTGACAATAAAAAGTGAGTTACTACAGGGGAATGTTAGGTCACCTTACTGTTCGTCCTTCTCATAGAATTCTTCAGTAAAAATAAGAGATTGGGTAAAGACGACAAGGTTGAGATTGGATAAAGAAGACAAGGTTGAGATTGGATAAAGAAGACAAGGTTGAGATTGGAGTGACGATAGAAATGGAGATGGAACAGGTTTAGATTGCAGTAACGATAGAAATGAAGGTGGAAGAAAAGGTTTAGATTGGCGTAACGATAGGAATGGAGATGGAAGAGAAGATACAGACTGTAGTAACCGAAATGGCGGTGGAAGAGAAGGTTTAGATTGGAGTAACGATAGAAATTGAAGTGGAAGAGAAGCTTTAGATTGCAGTAACGATAGAAATGGAGTAACGATACTTGAGAAAACTGTAATACTCAGTTGACACCGTTTTAATAAGAAAAACACAAGCTTACCTACAAGAATACAGTAGATATCTAGAGATATGGGCTTACGATAAATCGAAGGAAAACATAAGTGACAGAGCAGGCGCAAAGGGATGAAATTGCACTCGGTGGAAAGAGGATGAATGAGGTGTTATTCTGAATGGAATCAGTTACACTTAAAATAGGCATTAATGAAGCTTGCAGACTTCTGCGTAGTGGTGTTTTCATATTATCAATCTTATCATTCCTCTTTTACGTCATAATTTTAATCTACTTTTTACATTTCTTTTCAGGTTTGTTGTAGCAGTGTCTTCGTTTAACGGTAGTTTCGTGCCAGAATGGCATTTTGGGGAACAGATACCGTGAGTCTTATATACACAGCTGTTTATGCTAGATTAGTAATAATGATTATGATAGTAGCGATATCAATGTGATAATAATATTGTCCTTCCTCCTCATTCTTCCTATCCTCTCCTCTACTTCCTTTATTATTATTATTATTATTATTATTATTATTATTATTATTATTATTATTACCGATAGCAATTATGCATGCAAGTTTCATGTTTAATAAGATGCTTCAGGAAGACCATTGTAATTCCAGTAAAGTCAATTCGTGTTAACCCACTGTACCCCTCACTTAAAAAAAGAAGAAAATCAAATGAAAAACTTGCAAAAATATATATAAAGAGACGAAAACAAATTCTCGACGGCTTTTCAAGTCAATGATTAAAAAGCAAGAGTGAGAAACAACATGATTTTCCCCTTTAGGAGATCTTTCAACTTAATGACGTGTAAATAAAAATAACTTTGTATGCATAAAACACTGGTAAAGAGCTGATCCCCTTCATAACAGCAGAGATCTTCCTCTTCAACTACACAAGTAGTTAGATATGGCTGCCAGTGAGAGTTGACCTGTCATTTTTTGATGGCAACTGTCAATAACACGAGATCCTATAACATCGTAGCGAGCAGATCGTCAACTAGGGACAAACTAGGAAGCCATTAACTTCCGCAAAATGGAGTGCTTTTATGTAAAAAGAAAACACGAAAAACTTTAGGAAAATAATAAGAACTTAGTCAAAAGACCATATCTGGAAAATTCTTCTTCTAGACCAGAGAGAAATTCATTCAGTTGAATAACTGGGAATTTTGTGAAGCAGTTATTTATGTTCATCATTATTTACGTTAAAAATTCTGGGGTTTATGCGGTATAGAATCATATATCTTTCTAAACGAATGCAGAAATGAAAATTAGCAGTTTTATTAATGCTTATGACATTAAATATAGCTAAAGAGCTTGTATTCACTAAAATCCTTGATCTGCACTCCTGTATATCGACTCACAGCTGCATACATCTCTCTCTCTCTCTCTCTCTCTCTCTCTCTCTCTCTCTCTCTCATATTCATACATTCTATAAATATCAACTGCAGGATAAAATATCCCAGGTCTTCTCACCCCCCCTTTCCTCTACTCTCCTATCCCTCCTTCTTACACAAGAGAGCTCCCTCTCAAGCGCCCTCTCGTCCTCCACTTGAAGGCTCTTCAGCCACCCTCGAGTCGTGTGGCCAACTGCCTCAATCATCTCCTTGAGGAGGAGTCCCAAGTGGCAACTGGGTGTTTTCCTTCCAATAGAAAGTAATGATATCATTGGACACTTCAGGCCTTTGAGAACTCTTTTTAAAGAAAGTGTCAGTGATAATTGTGATAATTTCTCTCTCTCTCTCTCTCTCTCTCTCTCTCTCTCTCTTCTCTCTCTATATATATATATATATATATATATATATATATATATATATATATGTGTATATGTGTGTGTGTGTGTGTGTGTATTTATATATATAATGTATATTATATATATAACGTTATATATATATATATATATATATGTATATATATATATATATATATATATGCATATATAAAACGTAAAGGCCTAGAAGAAAACAAGGATTAAACAGTAATTTCAATGCAAAAGCAAATACTGATCTTTTGATATCGAGGAGAAAATGGTTCATTTTAAATTTTTATGCAACGTTTTCCTGCTTTCTTAATACCCCAGTACTTCGCTGATTCATGACAGTAATGCAAGCAATATTCGAGACGGTATGTACCGACCGTAGGGAGATTTATGTACTGGCATGCAGGTGAGACATAATTTCCTTCATTCTGTAATCTTTCAATGTCCAGGAGAAATCAAAGTTTATGTTCCCCTTTTGTACTCCCTTGATTAATACTTTATTACTTCTTTAATTAATTACAGTAATACTAGAGGGAGTTGAGACGGCAAGTACTTACCGTAGTTACGTTACGCACTATCACGAAGGTCGGACTAAAGTTCCTTTAATCTGCATACGCATAAAGATGATGGCACCGAGTTGATGACGATATATATATATATATGTGTATGTGTGTGTGTGTGTGTGTGTGTGTGTGTGTGTGTCTGAGACTGTGTGTCTGTGTGTGTGTGCATGACAGTACGTAAAACTCCCTTGGGTCGGTACTTACCATCTCGATCCTCTCTAGTGTTGCTGTAATTAAAGAGAGAAGTAGAGCAGTATTAATTATGGCAGTTTGAAAACGGAATATGAACTCGATTTTCCCTGGACATTGAAAGATTCGTACTTGCTGATACGTTGATATCTCCCAAACCTTGGGTATGAGTACTTTGACCAAATCGCTAAACAAGGCACTCGGTAAATACTTGCCTGTAGAGGTTAGCAGCTATAATGAAAAGGGCGTGAGGTTGCAACCTCACCCTCCATAACACTTGCTGACGGATATATATACACAAAGGTATATACGTCATTACACTTTTTCCTGTTTTTACATTATGCATTGTTCACGAAACCATCCAAAAAAATTTTTTATCTGTGCAGAGAGAGAGAGAGAGAGAGAGAGTGCAGAGAGAGAGAGAGAGAGAGAGAGAGAGAGAGAGAGATTAGTCGATTGGAGATACAAAGAATTGATCTGGAAATTCATGAAGGTCACAGGAATTCCTTAAAACATCTGAGTGGGCCAAGCGCTATCCCCCACACAGTGTAAATAGGAAGAGCCCAGCGCCCTGTGTAAATGCTGGACGGGTGGAAGAAGGAAAGAACAGAGCAGAGGACAAGATGAAGGAAAGGGGAGAGAGAGAGAGAGAGAGAGAGAGAGAGAGAGAGAGAGAGAGGTGTATTGGGAGGAGGAGGCTGGGGCCTAGCCCCTGAGAAATATCAACCAAACCCGTTAACTTATCTGAAGTTGTTTTAGGACTAAGTGTTTTCGAAGAGCCCTGGTTTGTCTCCGACTCGCTCTTCTTAGTCGACTTTGTTTAGAAATGAGTTGTGTTTTTGCGCGCCCGTGTGAGCGTGCATGAGTGTGTGTGTGTGTGTGTGTGTGTGCGTGTGTGTGTGTGGATGAAGACACAATGCTTATTCTCTAGCAGAACATCTGAAAGAAACCGACCCCACGGTTTCCCTGATTTTATGATTCAGATGACTTGCTTTAAAAGAGAATTTAGGACAAAGAACTCTTGAAAAATTCTCCTCTCTCTCTCTCTCTCTCTCTCTCTCTCTCTCTCTCTGTTCCAGGGGTTCCAAGTTAATGTATATACCCTGTATAATCATACAGCGTTTACATTACAACGTAAACATGAATCTTTAAATGAAAAGAAAGTTCGATATTAAATCACTCGCATTAATAAATAAGAAAAAAAGCGAAATTCTTTGCCGAGGTAAAAGATAGAATATTTACTGAAATTACAGCAGCGAACAATTTACAGCATTCCGAGTCATGTAATTTGAGGGTTTATATCAACGCTGTGCTAATTAAGTCAAACCGAACTGAAACCTCTGCGTATTTTATTATATTTATAATATCGGGCGATCACCGTGCAATTAACCTTCATCTGGGTCCTTCTTCATTCTGTTTTCTATAGCTCCTCCTAATCCCTGTAATTTCCTGCGTCCCTGGTAAAATGGAATTTGACAACGAGAGACGTTGCTGCTGCTGCTGCTGTCCCCCAGAGCTTCAAGGTCTTGTGGCTCGTATCCGGAGGATTGCTTTCCATAGAAGAGGTCTTGTGTCGCTTATATGTGGTCTGCTTTCAGTATAAGACTTTAATCCTGTCTTGTGTCTTGCATGCGCTGTAATGTCTTTCATATGGGACTATGAGACTGGAAAATGGGTTTTTGTCTTAAATCTGGAGGATTGCTTTCCACAGAAAAGATCTTGTGCCTCGTATGTGTGGACGGTGTTGAGTGCATGATTTTAAATGTTTTTGTGCTCGTATCTAGTGGAATGACTTTTAGTAGACTGGAACACGTTCTTGTATTTTATATTTGGATGAATGCTTTCCATACAAGAGGTCTTGTGCCCCGTATATATGGTTTGCGCTCGGTACAATATTTAGGCTTTTGTATCAAGTGGAATGTCTTTCTGTTAGACTGGAAAACGGTCTTGTGTCTTAGATCTGGAGGACTGCATTCCATACAAGAGGTCTTGTGCCTCGTATATGTGGACGGTGTACAATGCATGATTTTAAATGTTTCTTGTGCCTTATATCCTCTGGAATGTCTTCCATATAGGCCAGGAACACTGTCTTCTGTCCTATATCTGCAGGATTACTTTTCGTAGAAGAGGCCTTGTTCCTATACGTGGAAGGCGTTCAATGCAAGATTTTAAACGTGTCTTGTGACTTGTATCCGTTGGAATCGCTTTCATATAGAACTGGCAAACAGTTTTCCGTAGAAGGCTGTCAAGGGATTTGGTCCGTTGATTTTCCATAAGACTTGGGACATGTTATGTGCCTTGTAATTGTAGGACCGAGTTTAACAGAAAACTGGAGAGGTCTTCGACTTTATTTCCAGGTTATTGCTTTTCATTCAGAATTGGAAAGGGTCTTGTGGTTTGGGTGCAGAGAACTGTGTTATTGCACCTTTTATCTCGAGATTATTTAAAATCGAAAATTGGAACCGGTGGGTGTATATCTTATATCTGAAGAGTTTTCCATTGAGGATTTAAATGACATCTTAAACCATCTATAGTGAGATTGCCTTCTCAAGAAAACTGGAAACGTGTCTTCTGCTTTGTATCCTATAGCTTGTTTTACATGAAAAAATAACTGCAAATGGAAGGATATCCAGGTTTAACGGTTCACTGGGAAGAAATTCTTTTGTTATCATGAAGTACTTTTAGGGTGAGATCAATTTCTAACATTTCATAGGGATCAGCCGATATGTATTTCAATGAGAAGTGAAAACTAGGGCAAAGTAAGATTAAAGAAGCTGAAAGCTAAGTAGGAATAAAAAATGAAAGGCAGAGAACAATGCACATAAAGATGAAAGGATGCTGCAAAGGACCTTTAATGCCATCTACAGTGCCCAACACAAGGTACACTTTAACTGAAATAAGGATAGCAAATCAACATCTATTTTCATTTATCAAAAATACAGTCTATTTACTTTTTGTTACCTAATGAGTTATGAAAGCTGCTCCTAAAAATGCTATCGAGGGCAAGTTCGTGCTCTGAGGATGTCAGTGACAGTCCAGTCTATTATTTTTTATTTTTTAATAAACAGTGGGAAGGCTTTCATAGAATGTTTGCATCAGTCATCATGTAAACATATTATTTAAGAGCACTAGGTTCATGTGGTAAAAGAATAAAATGTCCCCGAAAACATGAAGACATTAGCATGTGTATTTTGGCCCCGAACTGTCAGGATTTGGAAAGACTTAATGAAAAAAGATTCTCCTTGTTTTTGGTTAATTATTCCACGACTGTTAATACACCGGTCACTGTATCTAGGACAGATTTTCGTGTATGGCTTAGAAAGGGAAAAACTTCTCAGATAAATTTGAGGAAGATGGAGTATACGTCATGTATAAAAGTATAGAAATAGTTTTTGATGAAAATAATGAAATCTTAAATAATGCTCCAGCTCTTGATTGATTGTTTTCTATATTGTTTGTATTTAAGTGCTTATCAAACGACAGTATATTAGAGACAAGAAAAAGTTTTATGTACTGTACATACATACATAAATATGCATATATACATGTGTATATATATAAATATATATGTATATTTATACATACATACACACACACACATATATATATATATATGTGTGTGTGTGTGTGTGTGTGCGCGCGCGCGCGAAATTAAAAGGAGTACAAGACAAAATTAATCGGAAAAAGCAATTTACTTCGATTAAAAGCATTTCAGTCCTAATCACTGCTCAGTATGAACTGGAGGAAGACAACAAGAGTATTTTTTTGGACTATGCAGATATGAAATGTACCTATCTGAAACCCCCTTGCTCTGCTTATCCACCAGGGATCAAGACTGAAGTACTGTCAGTCGAAATATACTCTCATTTATTTGGCTAATTTTTAAAAGTGTTTTATTTCCATAAAACGCAGAGCACCGTCGTCCAACCTGGTGCTAGCCTCTGTATCAGTATGCAGAATAAAGTAACTTTAGTCCGGCCCTCGTGACAGTACGCAGTACACATAGGGTCAGTACTTACCGTCCCGACCCTCGCTTAAGAAATAATTAAAGAAATAATGAAGTTATTAAGGAAGTACGGAAATGGAACAACAAATCAATAAATTAATCTATCTTGGACACTGGAGAAAGATTTGTACTTTATGTTGCATTGAACATCATATATATTACATACATACTATATATATATATATATATATATATATACATATATACTATATATATGTGTGTGTATAATATAATATATATATATATATATATATATATATATATATATATAAATACAATATATAAATGATATATATATATATAAATACAATATATATTACATATACACTATATATTATCGGGGGCAGTATATTGGAGCCTCTCGTAGGATCCTCAAAGTTTGCATTGATTGCCATAGGGTTGTCAGTTATCGTACTGTTCCTGGATTGGCATCTCCTGAATATTCTAATTTTTGGAACCATGCTGTTAAATTATTAAGCATTAGATATGAACATTTCAGAATTCTAACTAGGTTCTGTTCTCCACAGTAGTTTACGATCTATGAATCACTTTTTATTAAACCAGTAGTTCTAGATTTAAAGAGTCAAATGGCTGCCATCCTTCTCTTCTTGGCTTGAGCATTATTTCCTCATTTTTCTTTTAGTTTCTTATTTTTTTAACTCGTATACCGTAAGTTAGTATTATTCTAATCAATTTAATGTTAGTATTATTATATGTTTATGTCTTGCAGCTTGATAATGAGGCATGGCATCGAAACTTTTATGTGGAAAATAAAAAGATGAAATGCCGTGATGCAACCTTTGCTGTTATTATATAGAGTATATATATATATAGTTATATATATATATATATATATATATATATATATATATATATATATATATATATATACTGTATATATATATATTGTGTATTTAAATATTTGTCACTTAATTTTATTATACTAATTAGGTATTATTACTTGTAGCTTGAAAATGATGCCCGCTGGTTGGCTTCGAAACGTTGCAACTGAATAAATATGACCTTCTTGACCTGTTGGTGCTTCCCCTGCCTTCATTGTACATATAGTCTTCTTTACCCCAGCTAGGAGGTATTATGAAATTAGAATTTTGTAACTTGATAAAATAGGTCCCTCAGCATCTAAAAAAAAAAAAATCCTGCAGCGAGAATGGTAGTAGTTAGAAGGGTGGGGACCTTGCAGAGGTGCTATCTAGAACCAAGATAAACATCTGATGACTAAAAGAAAAAAAAGAAGAAAGGAAAAAAGCCATTGAAAGACCGGTAGCACCTTTGAGTCTTTGTAGGTTTTCCAGTAAAGTTATTGTCATTGTTTTGTTGCGATATAGGAAATGTATGTGTGCGTGTATACATTCATACGTACCGCAAATATTAGATAACCTGAGTTGTAGTGCATTTTTTCTATAAATATGTATTATATATACATATATATATATATATATATATATATATATATATATATATATATATATATATATATATATATATATATATATATATATATATATATATATATTTCTTCAGTTATTTTTATCCTAGTCCCTGTCCTGCATCCCATTGTTTTCCTACCTTATGAAAACATTTTAAAATATTAGGGAAACACTAATTATAACAGTTCATAGTGTACGTTACGTATGAATGGATGCATGAATACACAAACACGTGTGTTTGTTTGTAGGGGCCGTTGCTAATTGAGAAAGCACTTAGCTTGCATCAGTAGGGTCCGTGGACTGATCCTTAGACTACCGTCCATCAGTCGTAACAGCTGTGAACAGGTATTAGTGTCGGCTTCGGTCAAGAAAAGGGTATTTCGCTCGTAGCCCTATCCTTAGAGTCTCGTTTAGAAACGGTAGGCTCTAACCTTCTGGTACCACCTACTTACACACACACAAACACACACACTCACACACACAGGCACATACACGCACTTTAGCAATGGAAATCCCTTTTCCAGAACAGCCTGACGAAAGGCCAAGAACATTTCGCCCACACGCCAGCCATTAGTGGGCTTCGTCTTCACGAAATAGGGAATTGTGGCAGCGAAACACTGCGTAAAGGCCAGTAGATCTTCAGTATGTCAACAAACCAGAGCACCGGTACCAACAACAACAGTTGATGCGAGAAACCAAGGAACGAACTTTTCGGTTTGACCAAGCCAGAGAGATCGGGAGAGTTATGACAGGGCTGCTGCTGGTAGGGAGAGAGAGAGAGAGAGAGAGAGAGAGAGAGAGATTTTTTTAAACACACGGATAGGAAGGATTATTTGACACCCACGAGTTTGATTTGAACGCGCAGGAGATCGGTAGAAATAAATCTGACATGGCTGCTGCTGCTGCAGGAAGAGAGAGAGAGAGAGAGAGAGAGAGAGAGAGAGGGGGGGAGAGAGAGAGAGAGAGAGATTTATGTACGTGCAGTTCTGTAGAGAAGTAAGCATTAATAATATGCCACAACGTAATTTAGAAGCTAATGTTGGAGAGAGAGAGAGAGAGAGAGAGAGTATAGTGTGATGTGGATGGGACGAAGAAGTAGGAGGATAAGGAGAAGTAGGATGAGGAGCGAGGATGTGGAGAGGAGGAGGAGGAGGGGAGGGAGCAGGGGGGGGTAAGGAGGGGCAGGGGGGAGGGGTAAGTAATGATACGTTAGAGGAGCCCGGGATCCTGTCACTCCGACTTCGATAGAAGGAAGAGGTGACGTCCTTTCTCTTCCTGCTGTCGCCTGCTGCTTCCTGGTGCCTTCTCCTGCTTGCTAGGCCGCCCTGCTGATCCCTACGGGCGTGGGTGGGGCCCTCCCGTCCCGCCCACCCGCGAACGATGGGCGGTGTGGCGATTGACAGCTCAGAACCCGAGTTGAACATTCCCTGTCATTCTGAAGACTGGAAGGGGGTGGTGGTTGGGGGGGATGGATGGGGGTTTTTGCTTCGGTTCCACCCCTCCCCCCCCATTTAACCCTTCCTTGCCATCTCCTAATTCAACCTCCCATGTATACTCTCCCTCGCCCATGTATAATAAAGAATACACCCATGCCCTGTGCGATGCCATGCTGTCAATCATTTTGGCCCAGTGGAAGTACCTCTAAGCTTACTTAGTCTGTGCGTTGAGGGAGCCCACACCACGAACCATCTTTCAGCTGCAGAAGGAATAGCAGCAAAAGTAGCGATCGAAGAACTTTGCAGCAGTAACGCTGTTAGCAGTAAAAGTGGTGGCGGTAATATCAACGTCACAGGAATGATGGCCTCAGTAAGCAGGCCAGCTGCTTTGTGCTACTTCGAGTAGATGTTTCTCCTTCGTTTGTGCAAAATGGTGGCTGTTACGTCCGTGTGCAATCGTAAATGTGTAAGCGTTCGGGGCAACGGGAAAAACACTCGCAGGTAAGAAGTTTTCGCTCATTTCTCGTCTCGTGCTCGAGAACTTTCCATCATCCAACGAGTTGCTCTGCTCGATCATGTCCCGGCGTTTCTGTCTTCCTTTCGATTCCATTATGTTGCAGTTTCCCGTTCTTGCAGCCACGATCATGGCACACGCACACATGC
>NC_089795.1:51642966-51645466 GCF_040412425.1 Macrobrachium rosenbergii
CGTGAAAGAGGTCTTTCGTCATAGATTCTGCAACCGGGGGAGCATCGAGCCGCTGCTATTAAAATCTTTTTTCTTTTCCGTATTCGAAGCTTATGAGTAGTCCAGTAGGGCGGAGGTGATGGGAGGGGAATGGGAGATGGGAGGAATAACTGTAAAGACTAGGATAAGGAGGAGGAGGTGAAGGAAGGAGGAGGACGAACTGGAGGAGGAGAGAAATATGAGTGTGGGATGCATCTGGAAATAAAAAAAGGGGGGGTTAAGGGATGACGTCATAGTCGTGGAGTTATTGGAATCAGAGGCGGTCTTTTTTCCGTCTTCATATTGGCGAGGAGAGAGAGAGAGAGAGAGAGAGAGAGAGAGAGAGTAAGGAATGCAAGCAGACGAGATTGTCGAAGACAAGATGATGACGAGTGTAAAAATGGCTTCCGATTTCACGACTTCGAGAAGATGATACCGAAGGAGAGATGAAATCGGGGAGGAGAGAGAGAGAGAGAGAGAGAGAGAGAGAGAGAGGAAAGGAGAACGACGCCTGGCGTGCCCGATTGCCCTCAGTCTTGGGGTGCAGTAGCCATAAATCTGCAAAGGCAGTATTTTGAGACAGGTCTGCCATAATCATTGCTATAATGCCGGCCAGTTGATAAGGAAGGGCAAGTCTCAACCAGGACCGCGCCACTACGCGGAGTGATTATTCTTCTCTCTGTCTCTCTCTCTCTGTCTCTTTTCTGTCTCTCAAAAGAGAGAATATCAAAGGTGACAGTTATAATCAAGTCGACAAATTCAGTAAGGCGCCACACATAAATCTCTCTCTCTCTCTCTCTCTCTCTCTCTCTCTCTCTCTCTCTCAACGGCAAGGTGACAGTTATGGTCAATTTCACATGTACGTCGACAGATTCAATACTGCTAAACGCATGTAAATATCTCTCTCTCTCTCTCTCTCTCTCTCTCTCTCTCTCTCTCTCTCTCTCTCTCTCTCTCTCAAAAGTAAGGAGACATTTACGATCCATTTCACATGTAAATACTCAGATTCAGTACGGCTAAACCCATGTAGATCTCTCTCTCTCTCTCTCTCTCTCTCTCTCTCTCTCTCTCTCTCTCTCAAAGCAAGGCTAGAATTACGGTATTAGGATCAATTCAATCTAATCAATTCAATTTAATCTGTTGTTGGAAATGAAGAGATACGTACATTTAGGCACTTAGAAGTATATTGGTGATTTACATAAATTTATTGAAAAAAATATACAAATACACACACATAAACACACACACACACACACACACACATATATATATGTGTGTGTGTGTGTGTGTCATCCATAATTGCAAACTAAATACTAGCGCAAAAATATACGCCAATGAACGCCAGAACATCAGAAAAATTGACTCTCATTTGACGCCACTGTATCTCAAACCTCGGAGCAGTGCCCCAACTGACGTCACTTTCGTCATAATCCTGATTCTCAGTCCTCATCATCCTCATCATCATCCTCATCATCATCTCCTCAGTCATCATCGCGTTTGGCCGGACTCCCTTCCAAGAAGAAGCGTCAGTAGCATGAGGCCAGCCATTAAAGAGGAGTATTGACAAGATTCATAAGCCACGCACTGGGTTCTTAAAGATCAAACCTCTCTCTCTCTCTCTCTCTCTCTCTCTCTCTCTCTCTCTCTCTCCCTCCTTTGCTAAAGATGATCAGAGCCTCCTCCTCCCCTCCCCTCCTCCCCTCCCTCCTTCCCCCAAACCGTTCCCCGTTGTACCATGGGGTTCATGATAACCCTCTTCACAAGTTTTATGGTTGGTGTAATGAACGCCCTCTGAAAGTCAGATAACATGACTTAACTGACTTTTTCCTATTACTAGAGTTTGATTCGAGGCTTCGGATAGATGGATATGCGGTTTAGGGTTTTAGGGGCTTAGGGTTTTAAGGGTCTAGGGTGCGTTCGTTCCTAGGTTCCTTTACGCCTCTTCTCTCCGCTTTGGGCGTCCCCCTTATTTGTGACGTCACAGACTGTTGGGTCGTGACGTCATAAACTGTTGGTGTGTGACGTCATATAACGTTTATGAAACGTTCGAAGTTTCGAATTCCTGGTTTCCTCGGGATTGGAATGACAAGGTTTTGGATATGATAGAAAAAACAAATAAATAAACAAATAATTAAAGATAAAATATCAGTATATAAAGAATTTGACGTAAATTACACATACACAATTTTTTTTACTAATCTGTAATTGGAAAACTGTTTCGAGGTGTGTTTCTCCGATGTCTCTTTCAGAAATCCACAGTTTTGTTCAGCGACATATATATAATATATATATATATATATATATATATATATATATATATATATATATATATATATATATATTATATATATTATATAATCGATTAAGAAAATTTTTATTTAAGAATTACGTTGAAACGTGATATTCTTTTTTGTTAGTCTGCTACTGGAAAGCTACCTTAAAGTGTGTTGTTCAGACTAATAAACATACAGCCTTGCGAATT
>NC_089795.1:51647966-51660466 GCF_040412425.1 Macrobrachium rosenbergii
CAATGGGTTGGTCACAGTAGGTTATAGATTTGCCACTGAATGTCAGAGAATGGTTACTACAAGTCATAGACTGGTTACTGCAGTTTATAGCTGGTCATAAGCTGGTCACTATAGGTCCCAGATTGGTTATATAGGTTACAGACTGGTTGCCAAGAGTTAAAGGTTGTTGACTACAAGTCATAGACTGTCTATTACAGATCGTAAAACTATACTGGTCAGTGCAGGTCAATGATTGGTTTCTAAAGGTCACAGAATGGTCACTACAAGTAGAAAATTCTTGAATATTTTACAGAAATGAAGGTTGGATTTTTGTTTGCATTTTATTTTATTTTATTTTTTCTGCATTATCTACCCTAAACCAAAAGTAAACAAGAGCAAAGAAAAAGAGGAACATATAGGAAACATAGAAGCAGGGAGTGAGTTCCAAATGAGGGTAAACTTCCTGTTTGAATGGAGTTTGCATTGCAAAATGAATATTGTCATTAGGTGTTCATAAGTAAAGTCAAGAGCCTTCAGTACTGTTGAGAACTACAAAATAACTACCAAGAGTATATTGGTGTATCTATTTTTCACTTGCCATTTGCACTGAAGTATAGACACAATTTTTTGTTATTGAAGAAGTAAAAATATTCATATCACAAAATTCTTGAAATAAATTGGAAGAAAGAAAGATAAAACAGAGACAATGAATACAAAATACGCGAATAAGTGCGTATCAATAAACAGTTGCATATATACATATACGAAGAGTAATTATAAATACCGTAATGGGGGAACTGGCCTTCATGGGAAAATGATGCTCTATTTCATTAAGTGGCAACTCTTGTTTATTAGTCGACATCCCACTGGGAAGAATCCAGGCTAGGTATTATTATTATTATTATTATTATTATTATTATTATTATTATTATTATTATTATTATTATTTAAGAAGTCGATTCTGTAACCAAATGCGTTTGATTTTACGAAAATATTTCATTTTAGAACTGGTACATTATTTCATGTAATCTATGTAATACTGTAGGATTATATATATATATATATATATATATATATATATATATATATATATATATATATATATATATGTATGTATATATATACACATACATACATATGTGTTTGTGTGTGTGCGTGCATTCATCATTACAGATACTTGTTTACTTGTGTACCTGCTGTTACTTTTTACCCACGAATAGAAGAGGAAGAAGAAGAAGGAGAAGGAGTATAAGTATCAGAGGAATGTGTCGAGAGAGAAAAAGCTGGAAAAATCTGACAATAACATAATGTAAAGACATGTAAAAAAAAAAAGAAAGAACGAGGACCTTTGATTAGAGATAAAATATTCCCCATGCAAAAATATAGTGGGTCCAAGTGATTGCATATTCCTACTAGACAGGGTCTCATTACCTACCGTTCTGATTACCTGATTATTGGGTATATTAAGAGAAGACTCAAAAATAGGAGATTTAGAAAATATTAATTTGGGCGCTAATGATGGAAATTCGCCCTTTCCAAAAGATTATAGTTAGAGCTTGCCAGATTATATCGGACGGGTCTCTCTCTCTCTCTCTCTCCCTCCTCTCTCTCTCTCTCTCTTGCGGGTGACGTTGCCTGCCTGCCTGCCTGTTCCGATGGCTGGATGGCATGGGATGGGTGAGGGAGGTGTGGGTGGCTGTTGGATGGATGGCAGATGGGTGACTGGGAGGATGGGTCTCCTGGATGGTTTTTGAGCATGGAAGGAAGAAAGAAGGCGTTTTTTTTTTTTTGTTATTGTTTCATTTGGTGTTTTTAGAAGATTTAAAACAGATGTATCATATATATATATATATATATATATATATATATATATATATATACATATATTTGTGTGTGAAAGTGTGTGCTATATATACATATAAAATATAAAACTAGACAACATGAAAGACTCAGAGAGAGAGAGAGAGAGAGAGAGAGAGAGAGAGAGAGAGAGGTTCTCCCAAGGCACGGAGTAAATGGCTATGTGCCACTCAGGAGGATATTGAAGAGCTTACTGCTCCTTCGAAGACCCGTATTATCCTGCAGGACTCTGTCAAGTGGCAGGAGTGAGTGAGTGCTTGCTAGTTCCTGCCTGCTTGGCTCAGAATATAACCGTGAACGTTTTTTTCTTTTGTATTGTGTCGTCGCATAGAAGGGTATGTGTGTGTTTATAAAATTTATAAAATTTGATCGTATAATGTATATGTTTTTGTGTATGTATGTGCAGTATATTGTGTATATATATACATATATATGTGTATATATATATTATTTATTTATGTATGTGTGTGAACATATTTATATAATAACTTATAATTCTTCATCTTCCACGTACCTCGCACTTGTGTATCGTAACTGACGAAAATAATTTCTTTTCTGTACTTATTATTTTTTTTCTTTCTACAATCTACGACAAGAGCTGACTCATGTCGGTGTGCTTTTGCCATTTATCTGCCTACCGAGGATGCGAGGCGAGAGGCAGTCAGTGGCTTTTGCATTATGCGACGTCCATTTTGAACTTATTAGCGGGTTGGCATTATTTCCAGTCATAGTTTGTGGGAAATTATCTTCCGAGATAGGGGGAGCTACCTTGGGCTTTGGGGGGAGGTGGGTTTCAGGTTTTTGGAGGGTGTGGAGAAGGGGGGTGGGGTAGCAGAGGCTATCGTTACCCGATTTTGGAAATCGCTCTTCGATCTGCGATATTTACGATAGTATCGTGTCAGGCGTTTCTTTTTTTTATAATTTTTACTTCTTCCTTATATTTTCGGCCTTGGGATGCTAGAGAGAGAGAGAGAGAGAGAGAGAGAGAGAGAGAGAGAGAGAGAGAGAGAGAGATGGGGGTAGGCGAACTATTATTAGTACTATTATATTAATTATTTCCTCCTAACTCTTGTTTTATCGATTCAAAAAAATATATATATATATATATATATATATATATATATATATATATATATATATATATATATATATATATATATATATATATACATATACTGTATATATATATTGCGAGAATAAATTCAGCCAAACGCTTCATGTGAAAGAAAATGCCCCCTCACATTCCAAGTTCTAGAGAGAGACAAGTGTGCAAGCCAATCCCATACAGGTAACCCAATTAAGGGTTTGACAATATAATCAACACGTGCACACCTGTCCTTTGCCGCCCTCACCACCTTCTCAGCCTATAGACTTTTTTGCCTGTCAACTCGGAGACGAATTCCTCACCATATCTCCCGGCATTTATTACCAACCTTATTACGTGACGATGACGGGGTCTCCGGCCTCTATGTGACCCTGATCCTCAGGTGTCGCTGCCACAAGGCTGTTTTTTAGGGTGTGCAGAGAAAATGATGCTCTCTCTCTCTCTCTCTCTCTCTCTCTCTCTCTCTCTCTCTCTCTCTCTCTCTCTCTCCCTCCCTGTAGGTGATGCTGGCTGGATGGCTGGCCCTTGAGGAAAAGGGCCTCGAGATTGACATTAGGCGCGACTTACCTCGGCGGTAATCCCAGTGGAAGCCCGAGGTTCGAGGACCAAGGGGCTAGGATAGATCAGCCGACCATAATCGGACATGATCAAGTATATGGTTGGTGTTCGCCTTAGCGAGGTTCTGCGGACGGCCAGAGAGAGAGAGAGAGAGAGAGAGAGAGAGAGAGAGAGAGAGAGAGGGCGTTCAGACGTCTCCCCACATTGTATCGCTCGCAGATCTATTTATCTGGGTTAATTCCCGAATGAGTTATGGGTTTTTCTGTGAGACATTGATTCACCGAAGGGGGAAGCGTTCTGGAAAATTCGAAACGATGAGGACGAGGACTCTGCAGCGGCAGCTCCCCGCTGGCTTGCGGAAAGGCTCCAGATTTGTTCGTCCTTAGCGACCGCCCGTGGAAGCGGCCTCGATGAGCGAAGCCGAAGGGAAAATCTCAACTCACGAAATCTGCTCTTCAAAAATTGCCAATTGGACGTCTCGGGGCGACCGAAAAGGCAGAGAACGGCCCGGGTCCTGTGCCTGATTTATTGAATAGAAAAATTAACGGGGACTTTTGTTTGCAAATCATATAAAATTATTTACAGTAGCAGCTACGCTTAGCAGACGAGGCGAGAGGTTAAGACTACATAGATCGCCTGTCTCGCGGCCTCGGGATGAGATGGGAGTGTGTGGGATTGCTCTGTCTTCCTCATACACCACCTCCACATCTCCCTTCCTCCTTCTCCTCCTCCTCCTCATCCCATAGCCTGCTCTTACTCCTTCCCCTCCTCCTCCTCCTCCTCCTCTTCTTCTTCTTCTTCTTCTTCTTCTTCTTCTTCTTCTTCTTCTTCTTCTTCTTCTTCTTCTGAGGATAAAAAGGGGATGGGGGAATTAGTTTAAAGTACTTATCCGACTTTCCGTTTTCTCTACAGGCTAGGGACGGTTCTGTGAGTCTTAATTAAAATAATTATGTGCCTCGGTTTCCGCTAGATAACCCCTTTGCCTCTCTCTCCTCTCTCTCTCTCTCTCTCTCTCTCTCTCTCTCTCTCTCTCTCTCTCTCTGACTGACACAGAATATTTATGTTCGTTTGTTGTATCTACGTTGATGGCTGTTATTTTTTTTTCTTTTATTTTTAAATAGTATATTATTAAATTTTATCATTGTCGAGTTGTCACTGTACTTGAATTTGAAATCGGAAGGTCTCTGAGCTTGCACTCGTAAATTTGAGGTTCCTTGAAGCTCTCTGAACTCGAACTTTGAATCTGTTCATAGAACTCGACCTATAGTAATCTGTGGTTCATTGAACTCGAACATGATAATTGAACCTCTCTGAACTGTACCTTGAAATTTCGTTAGCGAACACAGATTTGAAATAGGTCATTGACCTCGAACTAGCGATCTGAGGTCCCTTGAACTCGTCCATATAATATTTAAAGTTCCCTGGACTCGAACTAACAGTCTGAGGCCTCTTGAGGTCGCTTGAATTCGTGCATATTATTTATAGAATTCCGAACTCGAACTAGCACTCTGAAGTTAATTGAAATCGAACCAGCATGATATGATAATAATAATAATAATAATAATAATAATAATTATTATTAATTATTATTATTATTATTATTATTATTATTATTATTATTATTATTATTATTATTATTATTATTATTATTATTATTATTTACTACTACTTAGGCTAATTGTATAAGAAAGAAAATATTTCTTTGAAGAGAGATTAGATATTTTATTTACAATGCATTAAATCAAGAAAAGTTCGTCGTAGTCAAGACAGTGACATCAAAAGTCAGGAAAATTTTTTCAAAAGTCACAAGTTAAGAAAATGTCACAAGTCATGGTATGTCAGATAAGAGCAAGAAAATGTTTCTAGAAGTAATAAGAAAATGTTATCAAAAGTGAACAGAAAATTCTTATCAAAGATAGAAGGAAAATATCAGTAAAAGTAAACTAGGAAATATCAGTAAAAGTAAAAAAATAGAAAAAGTTAACAAAAGTAAAACGAAAATATCAGTAAATAGAAAAATAAAATGCCGTCAAAAGTGTACAGAAAAAGTTTCATGGAAAGTAAATAAAAAACGGTCATTAATGGTAAGATGGAAATTTTCTCAAAGGTAAAAAGAAAATGTCATCAGTCCAAAGATGTGACAAAGATCGGCTCTCTCTCTCTCTCTCTCTCTCTCTCTCTCTCTCTCTCTCTCTCTCTCTCTCTCTCTCTCTCTCTCTCTTCGTATAATTATTACCTTCATTATTTGTATTTTAGTGATAACAGCTAGCAATGGATTCTTCTTATTTATCTGAAAAATAAAGGCTGAGTGTTTTATAAAAAACATTGATGAATTTGTTGCAAAGGAATTTCGTTGACATGAAATAGTTGGAAAATTTAATGTCACATAGTCTGATAAAATGCATTGATATAAAGTAAAAGCTGAAAAAAATGACTAAGGCACCAGATTGCCCATGCAAGGAGAAATTTCTGTGCATATTTCATTTGATTACTGAAATAAACATGGAAAAGAATTCTTTACCTACCCATTGAGGTATCCCAAACACCTCTGATCAATTAATCTTGAAGTTATTGGGACATAAGTTCCGGTAACCACAACTGGAAATTGTGACGGAAACAGGTCACAATGAGGCCCAAAAAGCCAACAAAGTGAGTAATTGAATGAATGGGCAAAGTCATAGCGAGACTTATAAATCCACAGAAGTCTTTGTATTTCGACGAAATGGCAGGTGGTGCCAGAGTGCATCCAAACCCGGAGATTCTGTTGCGTTCTCAAGGCTTCAGCATCTCTGCAATGTAGGCTCTTGCTCTCATAGTTGCCAAAAGTCAGTGACATTTTCCTCTCTAGCTCCTAAGCTAATGCACAGCTTCGACGATCTCTGCCGTTAAGAGGCTAGTCTTTAGTACCAAATCATTCGGTCAGTCCTGAAGTCACTGAGGTCAGGAAAAGTACCCTGTTTTGGCTAGCGAGTCAGAATGACTTCTTTGCTCCTGTCATTTCCTGAATTGTGCCAGGCCAGGCGATTCTGATTGATAGTTTAGTGTTCGTGCTGATGGTTAAGTTCGTTCTTGTTCTTCTGCCCAACTGTAATATGATACTGGTCAGAAAGTTTTAAGTACGATAATCCCTTGTTGATCCATGTTTGCGTTAACATACATCAGCAATATCTGGATTGTCTCCAGCAACCATATGTGTATATATGTATATATATATATATATATATATATATATATATATATATATATATATATATATATATATATATATATATATATATGTGTGTGTGTGTGTGTGTGTGTGTGTGTAATTGTAATAGCTACCGGTCATCATAATTTCTTCATATTTCTTTTACTTGGATCATAAGGCTTTGTAGTGACAAGCGTATCCATAAAAGAGCGAAGGACTTGAGAAGTTAAGAGGGCATTGTGGCTATTACAATTACATATGTATCTGGTAAAAGGTGACCTGTAGATTCTATACACACACACACATAGATATAGATACATAGATAAATAGATAGCATTGTTTAAGTTTTACAGATTTTTTAATGTCTGCTTCCAGGCAAAATATTCTTACGCCAGGGAAACCGCACAGAGCAGAAATTGGTTGGAAAATTCCTGGAGGTCTTCTGCCCTCCTTGGGTTACCTCTGGAACTGATTGGTAGATGTAACGGGTGTCTTAAAAGTTCATTTTAATTTCAGTGATTAGTATATTTTTTGCTGAGACGTCACTATGTGGAACAGCAGCAGATTATTCGTATGAGATTCCCTCTGCTTATTTTTTATTTTTTTATTTTTTTTGCTAAGTTGTTAGCAAGAGAATTGGAATGCTTATATTAACAGTGAAAACCAAAATAGGTTGAGCAGATCATCTCGTTTTTACGGTCAGGTATTCTATGAAACATTTCTGCAGCTATGTTTTGAAACTCGTTTTTCGTGAGGATTAAGAACTACAAACTTGTATGCCCCGCCCCTCAGAAAATAAGTTTTATTGTGAAGTGTACAAATACTAAGATTTTTGCCTTTTTACAGAACTGTTGCAAACAATTTTGGGAGGAGAATCTTTCATATTTTTCTTTAAAAATGTGAGGTAAAATGGGACTTTCATCATTGGCACTGTCAAAAGATCTGCCACTTTTTTTTTTTTTTTTTGTACACGCCTAGATTTTAGGGCTTACTTTTTGAGAGCTGATTGACAGTGTACCCTAGCTTCATCCCAAGCCCGATGCCTAGATTGCGGGACTTAGTTACTGTAGTGACAACTCTTGAGGTCTTAGACATGGACTTAGCCAAGCCAGGAAAGTCTTGGCTTCGGCAATGCTCCGAATTTCATTTCCTCTTCTTCTCTGGTGTTTCTCGATTTCGAGGTCATGTGGCTATGTCACTGCCTTTCGAGGGAAGCAGACAACTCCCTTGAACCACCTTAACAAAATTAGGGTGATTTGTCCCTCCCCCTTTTTCCCCACTTACTAGTTCCTCATTGGACGGGTGGGTACCGTTCTCGGCCAGCGCTCTGCTGGCCCCGCACGTTCGATTCTCCGACTGGCCAATGAAGAATTAGAGGAATTTATATCTGGTGATAGAAATTCATTTCTCGCTATAATGTGGTTCGGATTCCACAATAAGCTGTAGGTCCCGTAGCTAGGTAACCAGTTGGTTCTTAGCCACGCAAGATAAATCTAATCCTTCGGGCCAGCCCTAGGAGAGCTGTTAATCAGCTCAGTGGTCTGGATAAACTAAGGTATACTTAACTTTTCACTTACTTCACTTTCTGGTCATTTTTATGGTAAAGGAGAAGACGAAACTTGTTTTTGATAATGATGATTGTGATTATGATGTTATAAGGAGACGAAGACAAGTTTTGACACATTTTCTATGTTTTGCAGTAATACAGACTAATGCTAATGTGATGTGCTCTTCTTTTTAATGGATCAAATTTCACTTTAAAGCTTGGTGCCTCAGAAGTAACTAAGCAATATTGAAGCTAGAATTCATGATTTCTTAATCCAGGTACGTTAGTGACTTTATTCGGTTGTAGGGCTTTAAATGCCACTTCTATCTGGAAAATGGTTGAGAGATTTACGAGTTTTTCATGACAAGATACTCAAAGGGAATTTGGTTCCTCAAGAAGAATTAAAATGAAAATCAATGAACTGAAATGAAAACGACAGCCAACACACACACAGAGAGAGAGAGAGAGAGAGAGAGAGAGAGAGAGAGAGAGAGAGAGAGAGAGAGAGAGAGTTTTGACTAATGGTCGCGGAGCATTGGACGAAAACTGCCAATTGGTGGTATGCTAATTGTCAAGAAATTCCAGTAGACGGGGCCAGGACTCTCTCTCTCTCCACTGCTGTACAAAAACATTTCCCGTGCCGACGGCAGTGTGTGCGTGTGACGGTGTCGGATGTACGATGAATAATGTATGCCTCCGCGGCCGCCTATTTACGGTCTTTAAAATTTTTATGGGGTTGGAGACGAACGCCCGAGAGAGATGAGACTTGTCATAGCATTTCGGTGTCGTTCTACAATTCTTAAGGGTCTCGCTCTCGCAGACCGACGCACGTCTCTGAGAAAGGGGGAGAGAGAAAGAGATACAAAACATCTTTCGAATTCGAAAGGGTCTCTCTTTTTCTGGAAACAAGAGGAGTATTCATGAAACGTCGATTTTTCCTCTTCGGAGTCTGTCTTTAAAAGAAGCATTGCGTCAGGTTTCGCGGCAATTCGGCAGCGGGTCCACGAACGAGCGTTACACGAAGGAGGGAGAATGGTAATGATCTACCGGCGATGATGAGTGTTTCGTAGAGAAGAGACTATCCATGAAGAAGGGACGAAAGTGAACTAAAAGACGAGGGAACCGAGGCGTCTCTCAAGGGTCTCCTCCTCTTCTGTGTGTGTGTGTGACCTTACGGTCCGGAGCGGAGAGGAGCTTCTGTGCAGCACTCGAGGAGCCTCAGCCCTAAACAGGTGACTTTACGAACTGTAACAGGATAAGTAACTGGTCTGCAAAGGCTTGGGAGATAAGTGAGTAACTGTCGAAGTGACTGGTTAACGGTCCTCCTTGACGCAATCATCAGTAGGTGTTAAATGAGGTTTGCGAGACTGCTTTGACTTGAAATAAGTCAACACTCGACCTTCTGGAGAGATAAACTGTTTTCAGAAAAAAAAACGAGAATAATAAAACTAATCATGACCAGAGAGACAAAACTGCAAAAAAAAAAAAAATACTTTTGGTTCAGTTTTTGGTGACATTCTTCCCATGAAATAGAACAGCCCCCCTCAAAATTATATGTCCACATGCCTGCACAGTTACATTGCTATTCATTATATGCAAATGACTATTTAAATAGGGTTGGTGATTATCATACGATCTTCATAAACATCTCTGTGTGATCTGGATGTTTAAAGAGGGACCTGGGATGACTGAGAAGAGAGATCTTGGGGAGACTCATCCAAATAAAATATTTGTTTTTAATGAAAGTTTGATCTCACGTAATGTAAGTTATACATGCAAGGGTAGGAAAATATAATTAGCTTTAAAAAATGAAGCCAACGAACCTAATTTTCTTAATGTAATGTTGATCTCTCTCTCTCTCTCTCTCTCTCTCTCTCTCTCTCTCTCTCTCTCTCTCTCTCTCTCTCTCTCTCTCTCCCCTTGTGCCACAGACAAATAATGCTTGTGAAATGTGAGAATGTGTTCAGCTGAACATTCACTATTGTGCACCCATGAAATTAAAAATGTGACAGATTTGTTAGTAACTGTGAACTGGATTTTTTTCCTTTCTCTGTATTCCGTTAATATCTAAAATTCCCTTATTTGAAAACATAGGTATATTGGTTTCCCTGAGGTTATAACACTCGCTTGGCCAAGCAAAGGGTATTAGGTAGCCTTTTAAAAAGCCTTTGCAGAAAAGATAGATTAAAAATAGGTTGATCTTGCATGATAATTTTGACAAATCTAAGACTTCCTCTGACCTTTTGCCTGTCATCTTTGCCTCTCATACGAGACTTTAAATCTGCTGCAAGTTACCAGTCCGATCTTGGGATGAAAATACTCTTAGCATGATTATACCCTATTTAGTGCAAGAGGCATATCCGAGTCATCAGTATGTTGCTTTTATTATTGGTCACCCCTGTTATTGGTGAGCGTGCGCAATGTTGTGTGAATGTGTTACAGAGAGGATATCCAGTATCTTTTACCTGCATCTTCAAACAGATTTGGATTACGTTTTGTAGTTGCCAGCCTTTCCGTAATTTTCATCCACATCATGATTGGCCGAGGTGGATTAGAGGGCTGTGTAGATGGTGTGCAGTAGGCCTGCTTAATAAATGTTCCAAATCAATAGAACTGCCACTGTGAGGTCGGAAAACAGGAGGGCCTGGTTCTTGTAAGTTACTTACAAAAAGGCCTGCCTCTTGGAAGTTACTTACAAAAAGGTCTGCCTCTTGGAAGTTACTTACAGAAAGACCTGCCTCTTGGAAGTTACTTACAAAAAGACCTGCATCTTGGAAGTTACTTACAAAAAGACCTGCCTCTTGGAGGTTACAGAAAGACCTGCCTCTTGAAAGTTACTTACAAAAAGACCTGAATCTTGGAAGTTACTTACAAAAAGACCTGCATCTTGGAAGTTACTTACAAAAAGGCCTGCCTCTTGGAAGTTACTTACAAAAAGGCCTGCCTCTTGGAAGTTACAGAAAGACCTGCCTCTTGGAGGTTACTCACAAAAAGACCTGCATCTTGGAAGTTACTTACAAAAAGACCTGCCTCTTGGAAGTTAGTTACAAAAAGGCCTGCCTCTTGGAAGTTACTGACAAAAAAGCCTGCCTCTTGGAAGTTACTTACAAAAAGACCTGCCTCTTGGAAGATACTTACAAAAAAGCCTGCCTCTTGGAAGTTACTTACAAAAAGACCTGCCTCTTGGAAGTTACTTTCAAAATGGCCTGCCTCTTAGAAGTTACTCACAAAAAGACCTGCTTCTTAGAAGTTACTTACAAAAAGGCTTGCCTGTTGGAAGTTACTTACAAAAAGACCTGCCTCTTGGAAGTTACTTACAAAAAAGCCTGCCTCTTAGAAGTTACTTACAAAAAGGCCTGCCTCTTGGAAGTTACAAAAAGACCTGCCTGTTGGAAGTTACTTACAAAAAGGCCTGCCTCTTGGAAGTTACTTTCAAAATGGCCTGTCTCTTAGAAGTTACTTACGAAAAGGCCTGCCTCTTGGAAGTTACTTTCAAAATGGCCTGCCTCCTAGAAGTTACTTACAAAAAGACCTGCCTCTTAGAAGTTACTTCCAAAAATGCCTGCCTCTTGGAAGTTACTTACAAAAAAGGCCTTCCTCTTGGAAGTTACTGACAAAGATGCCTGCCTCTTGGAAGTTACTTACAAAAAGGCTTGCCTCTTGGAAGTTACTTCCAAAAAGGCCTGCCTCTTGGAATATACTTACAAAAGGCCTGTCTTTTGGAATTTAATTACAAAAGGCCTGCCTCTTGGAAGTTACTTCCAAAAAGGCTTGCCTCTTGGAAGTTACTTACAAAAAGGTCTGCCTCTTGGAAGTTACTTACAAAAAGACCTGCATTTTGGAAGTTACTTACAAAAAGACCTGCATCTTGGAAGTTACTTACAAAAAGGCCTGCCTCTTGGAAGTTACTTACAAAAAGGCCTGCCTCTTGGAAGTTACAGAAAGACCTGCCTCTTGAAAGTTACGTACAAAAAGACCTGAATCTTGGAAGTTACTTACAAAAAGGCCTGCCTCTTGGAAGTTACTGACAAAAAGGCCTGCCTCTTGGAAGTTACTTACAAAAAGACCTGCCTCTTGGAAGATACTTACAAAAAAGCCTGCCTCTTGGAAGTTACTTACAAAAAGACCTGCCTCTTGGAAGTTACTTTCAAAATGGCCTGCCTCTTGGAAGTTACTTACTCAAATGGCCTGCCTCTTAGAAGTTACTTACTGGCTCCAAAAAGGCCTGCCTGTTGGAAGTTACTTACAAAAAGACCTGCCTCTTG
>NC_089795.1:51665466-51667966 GCF_040412425.1 Macrobrachium rosenbergii
CCTACTCTTTTTCTTCTTCTTATCCAGGTCTCCTCCCACCCACTTCCTCCCCCATCTCCCTCCCCTCCCCTCCTCCTCCTCCTACTCCTTCTCCTTCTCCTTCTCCTTCTCCTTCTCCTAAGGAGGAAGGAGGAGCACCCCCTCTCGAGATGCCTCGCGAGATATTGCTGCGTACTTAATGGATGGAGAGATATTGTAATGGGACCCAGATATTCTAATGGTTAAGATATACGCCATTGTGGGAGATTACGAGCTTTGAACGAGAGGTATCTAATGGAAAACTGTTCTATTTTTTTTTAATGAGTGAATCATTTAAGGAAATACTTGTATATACGTTTTTCTTTCGTCTGATTTTTTTTTTTTTTTTTTTTTGCTTTTGTTTTTTTGTTATGTTGTTTGCGCCCGGAGGTAACTCTTTGGCCTTTTGTTTTCTTTTTGTTGTAGGGAGATTCAGATAAGGAGGAGTTGATATTCCTTAAACAACCCCCCCCCCTCCATTCCCCAATCCCCAAGCCCAACATCCCACCCCATCCCCCTCTCCCTCTGACGTGGTCTTCCTTGGACTGAGGCAAGAGCTGGCAAGAGAAAGAGAGGAGGGAGGGGTGGGGGATGGGGGGTTCCAGATGGCAAGATCCGCTCTTTATTCTGAACTTCAGAGTTTACAGAGAATTAAGATATCGAATTTCAGAATCTTCAGACTCTGCAGAGAATTAAGATACTGAATTTCAGACTCTCCAGGCTGTATCAAAGATGCCTAATTCTGAACTCGTACTTTCCTTTACAAATTAGATACTGATTATCAGAATCATTTAAAGAAACAAGATACTGAACTTCAGATTCTCTTCATCAAAATACTGAACTTCAGATCCCTTCAAAATGAGCACTGGATTAGAACTCAAACTGCTTTTAGTATTGTACAGACTTGTGAATAAAGGTAGTATAAAATGCCTGTATGCAAGCCAATAACTGATTCAGATATCGACGCTTCACTGTTAATAGAACATCATTTTTGATAGTTTATCACAGGATGTTTGTACACTCGCGTGTTTGGTTCGAAACTGTAGTAAAAACATTAAGGAAAGCAACGACAGTATATCCAAAACAAAAATACTGCAGTAAGAACAAAGAAAACTGGAACTAAGCAAAATTTAACCGTTATAAAACTAACTTGAAACGAGCAAAGCAAAGAAAACTTTGACAACGAGACAGGAATCGACCAAAGACAACAGACGGAGTATCAAAGACAGAAAGCAGTAATTCCTTTGGAGTCGAAAGAACGAACGCGAAAATGATATTCAGGATTGCCCAGCGAATACAACCCAATTTCACCTTTTGGGCATAGCCTACCTGCGGGGCCTACTCATAGCAATGTTGCTT
Source organism: Macrobrachium rosenbergii (assembly GCF_040412425.1). Lineage (NCBI taxonomy): Eukaryota > Metazoa > Arthropoda > Malacostraca > Decapoda > Palaemonidae > Macrobrachium > Macrobrachium rosenbergii. The sequence continues at coordinate 51,666,844 of NC_089795.1, forward strand.
TAGAGTAATACTGATCATACATGTGTATTGCTGAAATCCGCTCTCTGTGGAGTCTCACGTGAGCATTAAAAAAAAGTATCTTGGGCTTGTCCCCTGAAAAATGACGGCGATATCACAGTAATTTTGGCAGTCGCCTCATACTGCTGTATATTAAGTACATTATTTTGTTCTGCATTTTATTATGGTTAAAAATGGAGATTATTACTAATCAGAATTAGCACTTAAAGTAAAGGACCGCCTAAATGAAGGGACATGGAGTCTTGAAGACAACAGACGCAATAAATGAATTGGTAAGCAAAGGAGGTCCAAGTCTTTGCAGCAAAAGATAAAAAAAAAAAGACCTAGAAAATAACTGAGGACCAAGTCTTATTAGCACTAAAACAGAAAAAGACCTGGTGAATAAAAGTGTCTGGTCTTCATAGCAACAGATACAATAAAGGAAGGTGGCTGGTACATCCTGGGTTCGATACCGACTTGAGTTAGATATTTAATTCCCATTACACACGTGATTGTGCATATATATATATATATATATATATATATATATATATATATATATATATATATATATATATATATATATATATATATATATATATACATATACTATATACATAGATACATATGCATATGTAAATAAAATTATATATATATATATATATATATATATATATATATAATATATATATATATATATATATATATATATAGATAGATAGATAGATAAATGTGTGTGCGTGTGTTTGTTTGTTTGTTGATAAACTGTTGGCGTAAATTGATTTTAATTATATGTATGTATATACGTATATACTGTATATATGTATATAATATATTTTATATATATATATATATATATATATATATATATATATATATAATTTAAAAATGCTATTTCTAAACAAAATACTTTCGTGTTAGAAGGCAAATTACACGAATAGTCCGCAACAAAATTATATTGCTCGTTATCTCGTTCAAGAGTTCGTAAGTAAACCAAGGGCATTTTTACCCAGTCTTCGGAAAAGTGAATCAAATTTGGAACTGAAATAAAATAAAAAATCCGGAAAATGAAAATTCTCCGGAGATCCATTTCTCTCTCTCTCTCTCTCTCTCTCTCTCTCTCTCT
>NC_089795.1:51672966-51675466 GCF_040412425.1 Macrobrachium rosenbergii
TTCAAGGTACAGAGGAAGGAATGTTCCATTTCATAGTAAATTACTTCCCTTATTTAAAGTTTTAAAGTTTCAGTGGTTATTTTCATATATATATATATATATATATATATATATATATATATATATATATATATATATATATATAAATATATGTATATATATATTATTATACATATATATATATATATATATATATATATATATATTTGTGTGTGTTTTGTGTACATGAAGTTGTTATTATTATTATTATATTTCCTGAACAGGCAGTTAAAAACTCCTATTGTTGATACTAAGAACTCTCTCTCTCTCTCTCTCTCTCTCTCTCTCTCTCTCTCTCTCTCTCATGCAAATACGTACATCGATTAGCATTATAAATACCGGCTTTTATTTGCTCTGATTTCTTGTATTTGTAAAGTATTCAGGGTAACATTTATACTTACGCACGCACGTATTGTTTTTGCATTTATGCTGGTTGCTTGTGCGTTTGCAATCATGCACGACGGTACACAAACGCCTATTTTTCCTTTCAATAAAAAGGTCACTGATTAGCCCTGGACCGGACAAGCTTTAAAGTTAAAAGCCAGATCTACCTTATCCATTTTTTTTATTTTTTTTATATTGTTGAGCTGGGCTATTTCTCACCTTTAACTTTTGATATTTCCTCTTCATTTCGATCGTATAATCTGTCATTGTCCGCTAGCACCATTGCGGTCACTTGAATATAAGGGTACGTCCACACTCAGGAAAAAAATCGTCTTGAACACACGTCACTGTATTATTGCTCGCGTGTCACAAACAAGTTGAATACTAGTTGACGACTTATTGCACACACATCACAAACAAGTTGTATACAAGTTGACGATTTCTTGGTAGTCCTAAACAGTGCATCATACGATTATCTAGCACTGACCAAAGATTCGTTCTCCACTTACAACCCTGACTTGTTTTCAGCCTGTTTGTGATATGTATGCGGTAAAGTCCCAATTTACTGTAGTGTGGGCTGCTCTAAGAGAGACTAGGTTAATAAGCAGAGAATTATGACAAATGATAAGGTCCCGTTACATGAACCATTGAACTAGCGTGAGAATACGTAGAAAGACTTTAATAAATGGAATGAAGCCGTGGAACAAATTTTCTGGAAATATGTAAATATATGAATAACTAAAAGAGTAGATTTAAAAAAAAAAATAAATGAAATGATGAATCACTAATCGCAAGTAATACTTACCTGATGATTTTCCCAAAAAAATTGATCAATCAAATGACCAGGCACATATATATATGTATGTATATATATGTATATATATGTATATATATGTATATATATATATATATATATATATATATATATATATATATATATATATATATATATATTTATATGTGTGTGTGTGTGTTTGTTTTGTGATAATGCATGGTCATTTCATTGATAAATTTTTGGGGAAGATCATCAGATAAGTATTTCTTGCGATTAGTGATTCACCATTTCATTTTTTTTTTTAATCTTTACGCTTTTAGTTATTCATATATTTACATATTTCCAGAAAATTTGTTCCACGGCTTCACTCCATTTATTATTCGTTTAATTTCTTCTGTTGATCATTTTTTTTACTCAGGCATTGTAGTTTTTTGCAAATAAATGTTTGCTCAGTAATAAAAATAATAATAATAATAATAATGTTTATTTACGCGGATGACTATCACAATATGTATGTGCATTAGTGTAAAACATATGAATGCATGTCACTGAATTTGTATTTCAACACAACTTTGTGTCAATAAGTATGTGAGGTTACCCAAAAGAAGGCAGTTCACCTGGTAGACAGATGCGAGAGAGACAGACAGACAGACAGAGAGAAAGCTTGGGAGAGCGAGACAGACAGACAGAGAGACAAACAGACAGACAGACAGACAAACGGAGCGACGAAAAACGTCACTGAAGACGAGTGTATCGACCCGAGGTCCTCCTCCTCCTCCTCCTCCTCTTCTTCTTCTCCCTCCCTACTCCCCCTCCCTCCTCATCCTCCATGACCTCCTCCTCCCCCACACACATATACCCCCTTCCCCTCCCCTGACATCAGGGGCACACAACCATCATTAGTGGAACACTAAATCTACGCAGGACCCTCCACTCCAGGTACCCGATACTTTGAACTACCGTCCATGCGAACAAGGAGGTTCTTTTTTTTCCCTTCTCCCTTTTCTCCTTTTCTTCTTCTTCTTCTTCTTCTTCTTCTTCTTCAAGAAGAGAGAGAGAGAGAGAGAGAGAGAGAGAGAGAGAGAGATTGGAAGGAGCACCGTCGTCCCCGTCATTAGACAAGGCTTTACATGTACGGTAGGTCTTGCTTGTGTCTCAACACCTCTCCGTCGCGATGCAAGAAAAGAAGAAGCCGACTCTCATCGGTCCTACTGCTCTTCTTCTTCTTCTTCTTCTCCTTCTTCTTCTTCTTCTTCTGCCGCTGTTGCTTCTGGACGACAAGACTTTTGAATTCTGTCTGTC
>NC_089795.1:51680466-51700466 GCF_040412425.1 Macrobrachium rosenbergii
AATAATATAAAGGGCATAACAAAGGAAATGCTATATAATTAATAGTGCATCTCTACTGTGAAAATGACTGTAATATAAAAGAGTTAAGAAGGCTAGCCAGCCGTGAGAGAGGTTGGCCCCGGGCTGGACGTCGGCAAGTTCAGTCGGAAAATTCCTCATCCCTTAAACTGTGGTTGTTTTCCACAGAGAATTTAAATACTAGATTGTATCGATGTTTATTTGTCTTTATTTGTACTTAATGGTATCTGTACTTAATCATAATAATAGTTGTAATGATAGCTTAATAGCCTTGTCTTGAAGGCAGATACAAAACACTATACTGAAAGAGGTTGCGTGAACAATACCTTACTTAAACACGTGATTTGTACATTTGAATGTTGTTAGTTATTGCGCTATGTACACACGGCAGTTCTTTGTACAATACACGTCAGCAGGGAGTCCAGTTTCTCCACTCAATAAGTGATTTTGTTCGAGAATTAAGAAGAGTCATAAAGCAAGTCATAAAACCTCTATAAAAATACTCTTAAGCATAAAACAAAGAAGAAGAAAGACCCAGGAATATAAATACCGTAGCTACCTATGGTAGAGCAAAAGATGGTAGGACATCATTGCGCATCTGGCAGCCATCGTCACATCCATCACCGATGTCAACCTCTGTAACTATTAGGCAACTTCAAAATGAATCTTCATGCGCCTTTGGTCGGCAGCTCCATAGAGCCTGGGGACCACCTTGAACCTTACGGCCATCCGCCGTAAACGCAGATTTCAAAATGCAAAAATGGGAAATGGTCCAGCGAAAAGTTCCTCTGTGGTGGTAATTGGCATCTCTAAATCTTGTAAACATACAGGTATGGGATCAGAACGATATGAGTAGGACTTTGTATTCATTAATATCTTTTCCTTGCGAATAAAAACGTAATTGGGGTTTCATTCATGAAGACGAGATCAGAGAGAGAGAGAGAGAGAGAGAGAGAGAGAGAGAGAGAGAGATTGTGACCTGGTTGTGATCTACTGCTCTTTCGTAAGGCATTAAATCTGATATGTCTAACCCGGCCACATCTCCCTTCCCATTCATTCACTGCGAAATTGGAGGTCCAGGTCCAGGCTGGGAGGTTGTTGGGGGAGGTCGGGAGGCGCTGGCATAAGGCGAGACCTTGCGAGGCCTTGTGGGGTGGAAGGAGTAAAGTTACGTCTTTAAAAACGATACATTTTATGAGCAAAATATAAAATATAAACAGACAAGTGGCTGGAGAACGTCAGGCGTTTTCGTTATTTTATGTCGCAAAGTCATTAGTTTGTTTTTTATTTTAATTTCAACGTCGTCGCTATTTTCATGCCGTGAATTATACTTATTATGATTGATGTTATCATTACCGTTATGATTATGATTAAGAGTCATTATCCTTACTATTATTACTCAAAGGAAACAACAGGTATCACCATACGAAAGCAGTGAAACAAAGAAAAAGGAATTCCTTATCAGTCCCCTTCGAACACGAAGAGCGCGACACTGGTACGAAAAAGAGACGCGTAAGGAAGGAAAAGGTCCAGCAACAAAAGAACCATCGACTCCGGCTATCTTGATATTTAATTAGAGTTCTCGGGTTATTAATTTTACAGTTATATGACACGTGAATGCATCCTTTTTAACGGGCGGCTGATGGCTTCGATACGCGTCTTTCGAAGTATGGGATTACTTACTAACTCTCTCGGTACGTTTGCTTGTTTATCGCTCGGTAGGACCCAGAGAGTGAGAGAGGGGGAAGGGGAGGAAGGGGATTTCCTTACCCTTGCGCGTCTCAATTGCTAATTAAGTGGAAACTATGGGAGTTGCAATGTTTGTATCTGTGCGATCTTCTTCTTCGAAATTCTTTTACTGTTTGCTTCTTTATTTTTTTAATGAAACCATAGTGCACACCATCTCCCAGTATCCATTTAGAAAAGAATGTTCCTCCGTAACCTTGTCCTCATTACTTCATACAGCTAAGGTTAAAAAAAAAGCATAAAAAAGTAAATAACGAGACCAATCATCACACTGGAAAAAAATATAATTGAATAAGGACAAAAGCAAATAGACGGAGCAACTCCTCCCAGATTTTCTCTCGCGCTGGTTACTGATAGAAAAAAAAAAAAACAGAGAGAGAGAGAGAGAGAAAGAGATAACAAAGATGTATTCGTTTGCTTCCCTCCGTAGGTTTGAATATCCGAGCTCTGGTTAGCACTGAGGAGGATGCCAGGGAAGTAAAATGACCCTTGCAGATCCGTGGCCGAAGGTCGATAATGGCTCGGCCTTCGGCAGATAATACCGGTAGCCAGCATACATCAGCAGAGACGTTGTAATTAAATTGCGGGTCCATTTTCTCTATGTCTTATATCCAATGAGCTTTTGGGGGCAAACTGAAGAAGATATGCGCCCTTCTCTCTTCATATTTTTCGTCGGGAAAACGATCATTGGGAGAAAAGAGAGGAAGCCCGGGAAAACGACGGCGCCCAAACCCGTTTTGTGATCGGCTGCAGTCGGTTTTTCTGGCCAAAGGGTCATTATGTAAACGACTTGAATATCCTTCCAATATTACCGTGTGTCATTCTTTTACAAACTCTCTCTCTCTCTCTCTCTCTCTCTCTCTCTCTCTCTCTCTCTCTCTCTCTCTCTCTCTCTTTGGGGGAGTTCTTGTGTTACTCGAGTTTGCGTCGCGGATTCATTCATGAAATATCGTAAACGCTTCCTAATTTATAAAAAACTGTCGCACGTTGTAGCTTAAAAAATGTATACTATTTAAAAAAAGAGCCTCTCTCTCTCTCTCTCTCTCTCTCTCTCTCTCTCTCTCTCTCTCTCTCTCTCTCTCTCTCTCTCTCTCTCTCTCATATATATATACACACTGTATATGCATGTATGTACAGTGTGTATTTATACTGTTGTTATCCATACGCCAGTATGAGAGAGAGAGAGTGAGAGAGAGAGAGAAAATGAACTTTACGATGCCTATTCTGTTAATTACCCCTATGATTCGACCGACAGAGGACTCACATTCACTCACCGGCAGTCCCTCACTCACATTCACTCACTAGTAGTCCCTCACTCACATTCACTCACTAGTAGTCCCTCACTCACATTCACTCACAGCCAGATTCTCACTCATCTCTGGACCCCAACCTTCCACTCTCACTCTCAGAGTTACTCTTGTGTGAGTTTTTTTTTTACTTCATTTTAATCTTCGTCTAGTTTCGTTTGGAGAAAAATATTAAATATGGCGTCTCCTGTTTTTTTATCTCTCTCTCTCTCTCTCTCTCTCTCTCTCTCTCTCATTTCATTTCTTGCTTCTCTCATTTTCTCTTCCTGTACCTTTTCTTTTCCTCTTCTGTCTGTTACGCATCTCTCTCTCTCTCTCTCTCTCTCTCTCTCTCTCTCTTAATTTTGTCTGTTCATCTCTCTCTCTCTCTCCCTCTTTTATTTTGTCTGTTCGCATCTCTCTCTCTCTCTCTCTCTCTCTCTCTCTCTCTTATTTTGTCTGTTTCGCATCTCTCTCTCTCCCTCTTTTATTTTGTCTGCCCGCATCTCTCTCTCTCTCTCTCTCTCTCTCTCTCTCTCTCTCTCTCTCATCTCTCTCTCTCATTTTCGTCTATCGTCTATCACTCTCACTGACTTCTTGCAAACACATTGCTCTCCATCTCTCACTTATTCTGTCCGTCACGCTTACACAGACAGATTTCAACCGGAGATACAGTACTTGCCAGGGGTATGGTACGTTCATTTTTTTTTTTTTAAAGCCAGCTTTCCTTTTCCTTAAGAGATTTTCTTACGCGCACACACACACACACACATCGCAAGGAGTGATAGATAAGCAAGGAGTCGCGTAGACAGGAGAACAAAATCTTCCACACTAATAATGAGAGCTCTAGAATCCAAGGATCATATTCTAATCCCACTTACCGTCCGGTTCCACAAAGCATCGCTCACCTTAGCCCTGGACACGCCCATCCCTCGAAGCTCACTTAACGCTTCGGAAGCGTCCGAAGTCCATCGGAAACTGCGCGCCGAGGTGCGCACGGTACACAATAATTAGTGTACAGTCACAAAGGTCATTAAGGAGTGCGTTGCTACTTTGCGCACAATATATGTACGGAGTGATGTAGGTCCTCGTATTCTCAATCATGTTTACGGTAATATTATTGCTGAGGTCGATCCGTATCGCTGCTGTCCTTTTATGGGCGGTCTGTTATTATTATTATTATTATTATTATTATTATTATTATTATTATTATTATTATTATTATTATTATTATTATTTATGCTTCAAAGAGTCCATCATGGTGTGTATTTTAACCTAATGAAATAGAGAATACAAGGTTACCAGTTTTAGAATTTTTCTCTTTGATTCCTTTTTTTCCTATGTATATATATGTATATATATATATATATATATATATATATATATATATATATATATATATATATATATATATAAGCCAAAAAACTGATTCACGTTTTGAACTCTTGAGAAAGCTATATTATATTATATATATATATATATATATATATATATATATATATATATATATATATATATATATATATATATATATATATATATATATATCGTTTGTATTTCATCCTTATCTTTACTGACGTCCAATGAACTGTGAGCAAATGAATCATTTTGCAAAACAATAATCAGTAGTTTCCTTCACGTCATTTCCTGCCTATGAGAATTTTATGACAAAGAGACTGCCTTGAAAGTCAAGTCAAGAGAAGTGAGGTTGACAGAAAGCCATAACATATCGTGAAACAGAGGTTTAGATATCCTTAGCCCTCAAGAATGAAAAAGGAGAAGGATCTTTCTTATCAGGGGCAGAATTTCCGTGAAGTGTTGTTATGGCATCCTCGTGATATAATGGATTGCATTTTATCTTCAAGAACAAGAGGAAGAAGAGAGGGGAAAAAACGAAAACGAATCTTTTCACGGTTTCTAATCGGAGCGAAGGGAATGAAAAGAGGGGCGTTTAACAAGAGAAGAATGGTCTTCTCATTGACTTTGAGGCCCCCTGCGGCGCAGTGAACGCTCCCAACAGGGAGGTTGGCAGGTTCTTCGTACGGTTCCTTAAAAACATGAGGCTGAATTGCAGCGCTCACCGCTTTATATCTTTGCTTGATAAGGATCCATCCTAACAGAACAGACAGGGAACAATGTATGCTTACGAACTGGTGAGCGAAAGAGAGCTCATAATTATCTGTATAAGAGCATGGAACGGTTCTCTCTATGCTGTTTTTTATGAAGCAAGGAACACCTCCAGTCAACAAGTCATCTCACGCGCGCCATCTCTCGGCGGGGGTCGCAGTTAACTAATTGCTACAGTTGTTATCGTGGTTGGCAGGGTGCTACAGCGGCCTGAATTCTAATGGTCTCAATTTAACATGCCAGGGCGAGTCTTCTCGAGGAAGAATAATTGAAGAAGGAGAAAGTATTTTGCGAGGCCACGGAGCTCTTTCAAAAGGAGACTTTTGGGAAGCCTATATCGTATCCCTGAACTAGACTATAGGTTTCATTCACCACAAAAGTACCCTGTAAATGTCTGTTTTATAGTAGCATTAGGAAGCTTCTTATTTATATTTAACATTTGAAAAAAATTATAGTAATCGTCACTTCTCATACAGTTGTTAATGATGATGATGATGCATGTTGTGGCAATGGGGATAGTGATGATAATATTAAAGTGATAAGACATAATATTTCTATACAGTGAAGTCTAACATAATTTCCCAACCAAAAATGTTTGATACTATGACAGTGCTGTGGTAGTGGACACCTTACCGTGCATAGTTTGATGTTCCCTTAGACAACTGGGATGACTTGAGCTCTAAGCTTCTCTCTGAAGGGTTACAACCCTCACAGGAACAGGCAGACCGACCCACAATGTCCAGGTCAAAAGGATCTATTGTTGCAATGGCAGTACCGGATTTGTATCCTCATGGTGAGATTTGTCTTGTCCTTTGGTTGGCGTTTATGCCACCAAGTCCCACGGAGTTAATAAACGGATGAATTGTTACTTTTGTTGCGCTTTAGTTTGTCATGCGAAAACGATAGTAGATCAGTACTTCAGTAAGCGTTGAAGTCACCAAGCGTCAGTTGGTGTATAATGGATTACTACATATGACTACTAATCTCGTATTGGGTTGTAAGCTTAAAATCTCCTTCAGTGTTGAATATTATTCGGACTGATTACTGTTTGTGGAATTTTCGTCAGAATTATGTTTCCCAGATTTTTACAGTTTTTCGTCTTTCCTGGGAGATAAATCCATTTTCTTAATCTTTTTCTGTCTTATTGCCGTTATGCCTAGTTTAAATAAAGGAATAAGACAGGTTCTTCTCATTTTTATTCTTTATGGTTTCTTTTGATATAAGTGAATGCATTATACTTGGCTCAAATTATTACAAAACAAAGTTTTTAAATTTGCGAAGTCAATTGTGAAGTTGTAAGAAGCTCTAGGTAGGTTTCAATAAAAGCCATGTTTATAATTAAGTTCATCTGTTTTTGCTTGTTTCGTTTTAAAAGGTATTTTTGCCTTTTACATTGTGAAAGGCAACAAAAAACTATTTTTTTTATTACTAGAGAACCCAAGGTCAATTTCCATGTTGTTAAAATAACCCCACCTCATCCCGCCACAAAAATATGAATTCATTATTTTATATCTTGATTTGCTTAGTGTGTAACCTTTTTCTTCGTCTATTAATACTCCCTTTGACTAATGCAACCAGAGATGCCATAGTCTAGTTGGTATACTCTGGACCATGGCTATGGCATTCTCTGGACCCTTTCCATGAGACTTTCACTGAAATATGCGTGTCTGGACTCTCCTCTCCTTCCCCACCCCCTTCCCCTATGCACTGACGTCACCAGGGGCGCAAAGAACTCCAAGAGTTGGCCCAGAAGTATCTAAATTACTCCACTGATCGCACAGTACATGTTTTTTTTCCCCTCAGCAAATGTACAAACGTCTATCTGTAACCTCCTGGGCTAAACATGTGCTGTAGCAATCTTCGTGTCAGTAGAAATTTCAGCTATTTGTTTGAGTAGGAATGCACTTTTAGTTTTAGTGTCAGAAGGCTATGAGTGCGTGTGTTTGTGTGTGTGATGTGTGTGCGCGTGTGTGTGTGTGTGTGTGTGTAGTTTTGAAAGTAGGTACAGAGAGATAGAGAAAGAATAATATACATGAATGAAAAAAGGAGAAATAGGTACGAACGTATGGTGCATATGGGAAAGATATAACACTAAAGAGAAAACTATAAGACGGGTTGAGTACGTAGAAGGGGGAATGGATGGATTGGGTAAAGGAGGGGGTAGGGTGGGCGTTGTGCCGTTGACCATGGGTGGGTGGGCCTTGGGGAGTAGGGTGATTATTATACGTTAAGGCAAGCAGGTAGAGGGAGGTAGGTAAGAGAAGGAGGAAAGTGGAAGGGGGAGGGTTGGGATGGGGTAGGAGGGGTAGGAAGGATGTGTTTGGTGGTCATAGAGGAAAGGGGATTGTGGTCTCGTCTGTAGAAGACGTCCACAGAAACATAGATTGATACCACAGTTTTCAAGGTCGTCTTCTCTTAACTCTATTAATAGATTCTTATTGGGAACTGCGTCCCCGTCCCTCGAGCGAGATAGAAAGGCAGGGGAGACAAAAATTCATTTGATTATTCTGATGAAAGAAAGGCACCCGAATGGTCAGGAGACGTTTTTCTTGCTGGACATGCCTTTTCTCAATGTGACTGGAGGGCTAAACATTTTCCTTCACCGAAGCCTTAAGAATGATCACTGATAAATTTCTGATAAACAACTTAAAGTAACACAGGATTATAGGGGCACACACAGTAAGATTATTTGTATGGGAAATGTGATACAATAAAAATGCAAAATAAACTTACAAATGACTGGATATATATATATATATATATATATATATATATATATATATATATATATATATATATATATATGTATATGTATATGTACATGTATCAATCTGAATCATGAAAATAAGGAACGATGAATATATGAATAAGACAAAGTCACGTAGAAAGAGACAATGGGGTACAGAGGCCTCGACTGTCGTCCTTTACTAGCAGACTCAACTCAAGTAAAGAACGACAGACGAAGGCCTTTTCTGCACTCCAATTGCTCTTTTCCTTCGTGAATTTTGTTTATATATATATATATATATATATATATATATATATATATATATATATATATATATATATATATATATATATATATATATATATATATATACTGTATATATATTGTTGTGTGTGGACTTTCCAGAATTACATTACAAACATTTCTAAAATATTCATGCTACAACTAATGACCCAAGAAGAGTCCGTGAAGATAAAAAAAACACACGCACACACTTTTACAAAGTTTTATTCCAATTTTTAGACTAAAAATATTGGCCCGGGCCACAGACTCTTGCGTACTGAACACCACCAAAAATGATAAAATGGTAAGTATGTCCATCAGCAAGTAAATCGTTCAGGTGCTGTAATGAAGCAGACATATTTTGCCTTTACAGTTGCTTTTTGTTTCTCACAGAAAATACATTCAGACTTTAATTCCAGATTCACCATAGATTCGGGTAAGAGAATAAACTTTTTAGTTCCACTGATTATTTAATTTAATTATCTTTTGTTTTGTTTCAGTAATTCGTAGATATTCGTTACATAAATTTTGCCTCGCCATCACTCAATCGGTCATTGACCTCATCGAACGTGTTATTCGACCTCACATAATTTACACAGCTCTCTCTCTCTCTCTCTCTCTCTCTCTCTCTCTCTCTCTCTCTCTCTCTCTCTCTGTCTTGTATCTAGAATGCACATGCAACTTTTCTTCTTTAATGTAGCCTTATAAATGTATACATTCAAGTTTCTATACGCACACGCACTCACAGTATATTCGTGTGTGTGTTTGTGTGTACGTGTGCACGCACTCCCATTTTCGCCCCATGCATGTAAAAAAAGAAGCCCTTTGTTTGTGTATGCACGTCGGTATGCTGTGTTTTTCTTTATACACACGGATGATAACAGAATGCGTCGCTCAAGAGCGGCAAAGTATAATCATGTCTTTCATGATTTGTGTTTACATGTCAGAGAAACAAAAAAAAAAAAAGGACGAAAAATAAGTGTAAACACGATCCTCTCATAAAAGAACAAGGTGTGCAAAGTAAGATTATACCACTCCTGTGTTCTGATAAAAAAAAAAAAACACTCACAGGCGAAAGAAGAAAAATGTTATACCTAAGTATCATGTCGTTAGAAACATGACTGAGGGAAATTGCTGGGCTCCTGATGTAGCTTTATTTTCATTACCGACGTGGGAGAGAGAGAGAGAGAGAGAGAGAGAGAGAGAGAGAGAGAGAGAGAGAGAGAGAGAGAAGGGGGTTGTTGTTGAATAAATCAGCAGCTGAAGATCAGCTCCCTTGTCAGTTATGATGTCAAAATTAGTAACTGGCAACTCTCATAATTGAAGATTGCGACATATTTTTACTCTGGGTCATTTTGCCATAACTTCATGGATTAATAATAATAATATCTCCAATAAATATTATAATAATGATACCAGTAAAGGCCACGACATAAGTAGCAACAGCAGCAGCAGGGCTTACAATAACAATGGTAATGATTATCCCACGGATGTTGGTAGAGGAAGTTCAGAGGGATCAGAGTATAGCATTTTGAGCGTAGAATTTAAGATTCTCTTTTTTTCCTTGTCTATTGAAAACACCCCATCTCTCTCTCTCTCTCTCTCTCTCTCTCTCTCTCTCTCTCTCTTCACATATATATCTATTTATATGCTAAATCTTTCTGTAAGGATATTACTTTTTGCTTTTGTGACTGGGAATAAAATACGAGTATTGTAAAAATACGACTGATGCAAATACGACTCATGCAAATTAAGTTCTTGCATACCTCAGTTTTTTTTCTTTTACCAGGTACCGTAGACTCCGGCGGGGGTATTTGTTCGTGAGCGTGTGTTAATTCAGACGACAGTGAGAGAGAGAGAGAGAGAGAGAGAGAGAGAGAGAGAGAGAGAAGAGAAGAGAGAGAGAGAGAGTTGCGGGTGTGGCATATAGATAGAAATTCTTCATCCGTATAAAGCAAACCACTAACATTTGATAAAGTATAAATGCTTAATAAACTCCTTCTCTGCTATAAAGCAGAAGAGAGAGAGAGAGAGAGAGAGAGAGGAGAGAGAGAGAGAGAGAGAGAGAGAGAGAGAGGATGCATCTCCTTGTTTAAACCCACCTACGTGTCCCTAAATCATGTTAATATATTGTGTAAAGGCACCAATTTTGAAGAAGGCATCGCCCGCATTATCTATATATTTCCAAGCATATGCTTCTCAGGACACTATTATATCTCCTATTATATATTTTATCGTGCAGGTCCATTATATATAAAAGTCCAATGCAATCATTACGGCCGAGATCCCTTGCTCTCTTATTTTATGTCGTCGTGGTAACAATTTTTTCCTTACGCCACTGAAGACGAAGAAGCAGAGGAAGATTACAAAAAAACGAGAAGAAGAAGAAGAATTGTTTTGATCCTCACTCCCACCCTCCCACTTATCCCACCCACCCACCCACCCACCCCCGGTCCCCTTCCGCGCTCCGACAAATATACGCTCAGTAAACAAACATTCGTTCTCCCGACTTCGCAGCGTGTGTATTTTATATTTATTTTATGCTAAAGGAATAATATATTGAGTTGAAATGCTTTTCTTCAGAAATTAACATATATTTTTAACTATATTATTGGTTCCGTGTTTTGTTTCTTATCTCATTTTCACAGAAAACGAACATTTTTTACAACAAATCTTTGTTCCTTTATCCTTTTTTTATTCTCTTCTTCATTAAATTGATTATTATAGATATTTCTTTTAATAATAACCCACCTTTCGCAATCAGGACTTTCCTTTTGTTAGTATTTATTTTCTTTTTTTTTGTGTCTTTTTAGCTTCATTTTTATTTCGACATTGGTGTAAATATCTAAATCGTCTTCGATTTCAGTAGCAGATTAAGAAGAAAACAATTTCCACTACTGTTACTACAACTATTACTAATAGGGATAGCAAAATAGTGAAGAAGGTCTCCGAACTAAAATAAATATACCCCTGAAGAATAATACTGTTTGTGTTACCATTGCCATCAGTATTAAGCTGTATCTAATTGTCTTTCTTTTTCTTCCTTTACAGGTATATTGCCATGTTAAAAATTCATGTTCAGCTGAGAGTCACCCACGTAAGTTAACAGCGACGTGGTAGAAGTTTCATCAAAAGTATAAAGGGGATGAATGGTATTATAGTTAGTTAATGGTAGGTTGAACTGATTGATTCCATTGAATATATTTTTTATAGGCAGTAACATGGCGGCTGCGTAAGTGCCTTTCCTGTAATTTATCTTCCACAGATCTCCCTTTATTTCTAATCTTCCTTCTTATAGTTCATATCCAATTAGTTTGAGAGTCTTCCTGCGCCACTGGTGCCCCCAGGAGCCCAGCTGTGACTATCATGTACCATTCTCCTGGGGCTTGTGCGAAGGACATGCCCAAGCCGTCTCCATCTCAGCGTTATCTAATAATAATAATAATAATAATAATAATAATAATAATAATAAATAGATGAGACGGGATACATATACCTGAGAATAATAGGAGAGGATATAAAACAGCAAGAGATGAAGGATACGATCAGGAAAGAATATATGCAGAAGACTTCAGGCGATACTCAAGTCAAAACCCAACGCGGGAAACATGACGAAAGCCATAACACGTAGGTAGTACCAGTAGTCAGATACAGCGGGGAGTAGTAGAGTGGACGGAGGCTAAACTCCGTATCATAGACGAGTAAACTAGGAAACACATAATGCACAAAGCACTACACCGAAGAGCAAATACAAACAGATATACACATAACAGGAAAGGAAGGAGGGAGAGGTCTACTCAGCATAAAGGACTGAGTCAACATCGAGAGCAGAGCACTGGGGCAATACCTGAAGACCAGTGAAAACGAATGGCTAAGGAGTGCATGGGATGAAGGACTGATAAAAGTAGACGAAGACCCTGAAATATACAGAGACAGAAGAATGAAAAACAGAACCGAGGAATGGTACAACAAACCAATGCACGGGCAGCACATGAGACAGACTAAAGAACTGGCCAGCAACGAACATGGCAATGGCTACAGAGGGGAGACCTCAAGAAGGAAACAGAAGGAATGCTAACAGCGGCACAAGATCAGACCCTAAGAACCAAATATTTCCAAAGAACAATAGATGGAAATAACATCTCACCCATATGCGGGAAGTGCAATATGAAAGACGAGACCATGATCCACATAGCTAGGGAATGTCCTGCGCTTGCACAGAACCAGTACAAAAAGAGGCATGATTCAGTAGCAAAAGCCCTCCACTGGAGGCTGTGCAAGAAACACCAGCTAGCTTGTAGTAATAAGTGGTACGAGTACCAACATGAGGGAGTGATAGAAAACGATCAGGTAAAGATTTTCTGGGACTATGGTATCAGAACAGACAGGCTGATACGTGCCAGTAGACCAGACTTGACGCTGATAATAATCATTGACAAAATCAAGAACACAGTATCACTCATTAATGTCGCAGTACCATGGGACACCAGAGTAGATGAGAAAGAAAGAGAAAAAAAAATGATAAGTATCAAGACCTGAAAATAGAAATAAGAGGGATACGGGATATGCCAGGGGAAATTGTACCCATAATCATAGGAACCCGGGACTCATGTAGAAGAGCGTGCTGTTAGAAACAGCGCACGTAGTGAGAAAAGTGATGGACTCCTAAGGAGGCAGGATGCAACCCGGAACCCCACACTGTAAAATTCCACCCAGTCGAATAGGATGACTGAGGTAGAAAAAAATAATACTAGTAGTCTTCGTATCGAAACCGGACTAAGCTGAGAAGAAAAAGAAGAATAATAGCAGTCTTCGCAGAACGCGAACCTCCGTCAAGCCTGAATAGTCCGGCACCACCACACTATCCCAAATAAAAAATAAAAATTGTCCCTTATTCCCACAGGTGACATTCCTACATCTCCCAAAATATATTCCCATCTTATCAAATTTCCGTAAAAATTCACACAACTTCTTGCGTAGACGTACTTAAGAACAAGCTGAATTAAAAAAAAAAAAACCTTTCTAGGAGTTAATAAGAATAAATCAACTTATCAGAAGATTCTTTCAAACTGATTAATTTCAAACATTTAATGAAGTTTTGTTCTCTGTCAAAGGAAGGTTATCTGTACCACAAGTATTTTCTAGTTTTTTAGTTTTCTGTAAAAGAAAACTATTGTGCCGGCTTTATCTGTCCGTCCGCACTTTATTCTGTCCGCACTCTTTCTGTCCGCCCTCAGATCTTAAAAACTACTGAGGCTAGAGGGGTCAAACCGACATGCTGATCATCCACCCTCCAATCATCAAAACATACCAAACTGCAGCCTTCTAGCCTCTGTAGTTTTTATTTTTGTATGTTGCAAGTTAGCCATAATCGTGTTTCTGGCAACGATATAGGATAGGCCACCACCGGACCGAGATTAAAGTTTTATGGGCCGCAGCTCATACAGCATTATACCGAGACCACCGAAAGATAGATCTGTTTTCGGTGGCCTTGATTATACGCTGTAGCGGCTGTACAGAAAACTCGACTACGCCGAAGAAACTTCGGAGCATATATTACTTGTTTTATTTCACCGTCACTTATTAACAAAATCTTTAATTAACCTGGAGACGTTATTAAGATGCAGCATTCATGTTGTGTAAATCTGTCGAAATGAATATTATCACCTCTGAACATTTAATTGGCTCTTGCAATCGTTCGTGGCCACATTTTTTATTAAATCTTAGCATTCTCAAAGCTCCAGTGATCACTCGATTTTTTTTTTTGAGAAATGCTAAATCCTTGATAAGTTAGGGTTTCTCAAACTGCATCAGTGAAAGAACACGGACTTTCCAAACTCCATAATAAATGAAGCAAAAATACATTTCACAGTGGATGAATGGTGAGGGTCTTTATTACAGTACGATGAAAGGGAAGTAATTACCTCTATATATCTCATAGAAAGTATAAACTGAAGACAAATCATAAAGACCAAGGTTATACCGTTTTAATTTTTTATATTGGTAATCTGTTTACATTTATTGTGCGCAGTATATGACGTAATCATTCGTAAAACTGTGTAACTGCTGTCGGTCTTTGATATTTACTCGGCCAATAGATATGATAGAGAGAGAGAGAATTACTTGTCTGTGTTATGACAAGATCCCATCACGTGGTTGTTATAAGTCTGTGCAACGTCTAAAGAGAGAGAGAGAGAGAGAGAGTCTTCCTCAGATTCAAGGTCAAGGTCGTTGCGATGAACAATGGGAAACGGGATGAGTACTCTACCCGTTACAAGATGCAGTTTCATATCAGCCACGTGAGGGGGATCTTTTCATATCACGTTGTCAACACAGGCGAGTAATCTCTCTCTCTCTCTCTCTCTCTCTCTCTCTCTCTCTCTCTCTCTCTCTCTCTCAATCCGTTACAAGTTGCATAGGTTTACATTAACATTAACCACGTAAGGGGGCACAGGAAAAAACGCCCCCTGTTTTCATATCACGTTGTCAAAACAGTCGAGTAATCTCTCTCTCTCTCTCTCTCTCTCTCTCTCTCTCTCTCTCTCTCTCTCTCTCTCTCTCTCACCCAACCGTTATAAGTTGCACAGTATTATATTAACTACGTGATGTGATGTTTTCATATCTTGTGAACTCGGTCAAGCAATCTCTCTCTCTCTCTCTCTCTCTCTCTCTCTCTCTCTCTCTCTCTCTCTCTCTTTACGTACGCGTGCTTCAGCGAAAGCAGGTATGGGTTTTTTTTGGTAGAATGAGGAGGAAGTGAATGAAAATAGAAAAAAAAGTGGAAGAGAGAGAGAGAGAGATAATGAAGTACGAACGACTTTATAAAGATGATGCTTGCTATTTGCATAATGGCCTGAGGCCAACGCAAACCCACCAGTGTGACAGACAGTCTTTAACAGGCGGTTTATAAATTCTTGTTAGCCATCTATCACTTATAATACAATGTAGCACTTTTTATGACTTTCTTTTTGGCTTGGATACTTTACGGTTATTTTATGCGGAAAGCAAAGTTGATATATGGCACCAGAAGTGCCGAGTAATGTTTTAAATTAGCTGGGGATTTACCATCCCCCTCTCTCTCTCTCTCTCTCTCTCTCTCTCTCTCTCTCTCTCTCTCTCTCTCTCTCTCTCTTGCTGAAGAAATAATAACATTATTTATCCTGTTTTTCATATCAACGTCTCTCTCTCTCTCTCTCTCTCTCTCTCTCTCTCTCTCTCTCTCTCTCTCTCTCTCTCTCTCTCTCTCTCTCTCAATGAAGAAAAATTGCAAATTATTTAATATTTTTCTCTATTTACGCAAATCAACAAAGGATATAACGTTATTATGAGTAAGTTTTGTTAAAGAGTCAATAGTGTGTACAGTATTACAAATTCTGATCTAATTACACTAAACCAGGAAGTTTCCAGCGAATGTAAATGTAAATTAGTTTTAATTCCATGCGAGTTTTTAATTAAAAACGCCATCTCGCAAAAAAATAATCATAGAACTAACTGATATACTTCAAAAAGTTAATGCTAATTATGGTAAAATTTTCTACTGCTGTTCAATACACGTTCTAGGGCACTGAATGCTGCATTGTTTTGGTGTGTTCCTTTCTCAGTGTTCTCTCACATCCAAATACCAAATTTCCGTAATTTGTTCTCTTTTTAGTCTGAATGTATGAACAAATTTTGTCAAAAAGTCATTCGTGTCGTTTAATACGCGAATTTTATTCTATACAATTTTAAACACTGGCTCCTTCGCTTCATTGGCCCTCAGGCCTCACTGTGGCCAACTGCCCATAAAAAAAAGTATACATCTAGGCATATGAAACTGTCAGGCCAAAACCCTTCTTGAACTCATTAAACTAAAGCATAATTTGAACGAAAGATAGGACGAAGCAATATAAATCTGATGATTAATCTCTTTCATTTATTTACGTTTTATTGGAAATACGGGATAAGGTTCCATCCGTTTGTAGACTGCCATAACAATTCGAATTGGAATTAATTTCTCATGTTTGTGTTCCATCTTTTACTCGTATTCTAATCTTGATTTCTGGTTTCATTCTCTGTGCTTTTGAGTTAATACTCTCATAGTGTACTCAAAGCATATATATATATATATATATATATATATATATATATATATATATATATATATATATATATATATATATATATATATATATATATATATATATATATGTGTGTGTGTGTGTGTGTGTGTGTATGTGTGTGTGTGTGTGTGTGTATGGGATGTTGCAGAAACTGGGCATTGGGCTAGCAACCTCATCCCCAAGATTTTCTGATAACTGAAGAGGTAACGTCTTCAAGAATCACCCCTTTTATATATATATATATATATATATATATATATTGAAGGGTTGATTCTCAAAGACTTTACCTCTTCACTTATCAGAAAAGGTGGTTCTCGATGTTACCGTTTCAGTTATCAGCAAATCTTTGGGGATGAGGTTGCTAGCCCCATACCCATTTTATGCAACATCCCACAGTTGACTAAATGCTAAGTACATAATTTTTGGGTTTCACACACACGTACACAAAGGTGTATGTAATGTGTGTATGTAAGTGCGTGCAACGGCTGCAGCATTCTAATCCCTCACAATAAATCTCACTTTCTGCGGAAAGACTCATACGTTAACGGTAATCCACTTAATGCCGGGGAGAATGCCGGTCTCTGAGAGAAGGTCGCTGGTGGCAATTACGTGGGATACATTTCCACGATTAAGGTGGAGGAGAATGGATGTCCCTCTGGAATGCAACGTCCCTCGGTGGCATGAGAGGGTGGCAACACACACTCACACACACACATATCGGTTCGGTTGGCGCAGTCGGTTACGACTGGTGTGATTCGAACGCAAAAGCTACTGGGGATTTTTTCAAGGGTCTGTGTGAGATAAAATGTCTTCTTGTTAATCTCGGTGGGAATTCAGGTCGTCCCCCTTTGCTCGATTTTGGGGAAAGCGAGAAAGGTGTAATTTGTAATTCTTCACAGATTTGAGTGGACATCAATAACCAGGAAATTTTAATGAGAGAGAGAGAGAGAGAGAGAGAGAGAGAGAGAGAGAGAGAGAGAGAGAGAGAGAGAGAGATTAGGATTCCTTCATCTTCATGGAAATCGAACGAGTCATTTCATGCAAAAAAGACACCTTGGGTCTCCTCCCATCCACCCCAAAAGCCCCAAGTGACCATTTGGATGCTGGAAGAAGAAGAAGAAGCGGAGGAGAAGAAGAAGAAGGAGAAGGAGATAGAGACTGGAAGCCTCGACGGCACAAGAATCCGCGCCTCTGAAAATGACCCAACAAACGCCGACGTCTTCGGGGACTCCCGCCACCTTCAGCTTCTTCTCGAAGTTTGTTGAAGGGATTCAAGTCATTTCTTCGAACTCGAAGGACTCCAGCTTTCTCCGGATCTCGGGAACCCCGTGAAAGGAAACAGAAGGACTGGAAGGAAGGAAGGTGGACTGTTCAGATAGATGGAGGTGGTTGAGGTTGGGGGGGGATGGATAAAGGAAGATGGAGAGGAGGAGGAGGAGGTGGAGGTGGAGTGGTACAAGAGGACGCATGCGTCGTCAGTAATCGGCGCTGATGTTCTGCCGTCTATAGACATTTGTTTACTTGTTGGGCGGCCATGTTCCCCCCACCTTCGGGCTCCAGGACGTCTCTCGTGTCTTCATTACTAAGGGAACCCGGCCGCAACCCCATCATCAGACCATGCTTTATGACGGTGTAACCACTGACGGACTTACCCTTCCTTCCATCCTACTCACCCCCCTCCCCCTGTCCTCTCTTGTAGGAGCCCTCCTCCCGTCTATCTAGGACTTCAGTGCCCCTCTTCCCCGAGACTTCCATCTCGTTCAAACCCTCAACCACCTCCTCCTCCTCCTCCTCCTCCTCCTCCTCCTCCTCCTCCTACCTGATGCTTCTTCTTCCCCTCATAATATTTTGACGTGTTTCCCTCTACCTTTTCCTTGGTCACACTTTCTTTCCATTCATCATCATCATCATCATTATTATTATTATTATTATTATTATTATTATTATTATTATTATTACACTTTTGCATGGTAATCCCATTCATGGGTTCGTCATGCAGTGGGTATCTGTTGCTTTCTCCATTTAATGTAAAGATCTTCACATCTCTCTCTAACAGGTATTTTCAGTCGGAGAGCCTATTCATAAGAAAAAACATGCAAGCATTATCTATGGGCTCCTTCATCAATATAATATTCGAGTACGTACAAAGGACAGCCGTACGTTATCTTTACGTTGAAACGAGTGGGGCATCTATTAAATAATAATAATAATAATAATAATAATAATAATAATAATAAGAAGAAGAAGAAGAAGAAGAAGAAGTGTGTTACTGCGTTACCTTCGACCCCAGACTTTCCGCTTTATACCACTTCAAACATCACATTATAACGCTACCAAGATGACGGTACAAATACCATATGCTTGAGACCATTTTCTTTTAAATTTTTTAATCTTTTAATCTCCTGGTATTGGAATCCTGTTTTCCTGCCTGGGTGTCGTCAGCAGCTACAAGGATCTTTATCTTTCAGACACGAATGTTCCAAGTGGTGGTTTCCTTTTTTCCAAATAATGGTTGTTTGTTATGATTTAGACCAACGCCCTAAGGTACGTTCCAGTAGGGATTTTCCATTAGGGGCGTTAGTTTAATGCGCGCGGGATACTATAGTTTTGCCTGGGAGTCAGCTTCTGCATTTTGTCGCACTCAGAGAGAGAGAGAGAGAGAGAGAGAGAGAGAGAGAGAGAGAGAAAGAGAGAGAGAATTATTCTTCTGCCACAGAGAGCTTAGTTTACTGGTAGGATTAATCTCTATAACCTGTGGCTTTTTTTGTATAAAATATTGATTTACTTACAATGAACAAAGGTTTTTGTAAAACATTCTCTGTTGAGATAAGTTATTATATATATATATATATATATATATATATATTATATATATATATATATATATATATATATATATATATATATATATATATTTGCCTGAGGAGAGAGATAATTTGTCTCTCTAAAGATATAGCTTTTTTCCACATTTTATGTTTTATGGGTTTATATTTGATATATATATATATATATATATATATATATATATATATATATATATATATATATATATATATATATATATATATATATATATATATATATATATGTTTCACAGCTACAATCCTTCATCTTCTCTAATTTTTCGCACTTTTGATATGCTTGTAATCAATAAAGCTGTAAAGATTCAAACGCAAAAGAAATTGAAGAGACTGTGATGGCCGTTTCGCGACCGGTCATCACAGTCTCTTCAATTTCTTGCGTTTGGATCTACAGCTTTGTAGTTACATATCCAAAAAAAGCTCGAAGATTTCGAGAGTTAAGAAGGTATTGTGGTTGTTAGAGTTGATATTACATATATATATATATATATATATATATATATATATATATATATATATATATATATATATATATATATATATATATATTTATTTATTTATTTATTTATTTATTTATTTATTTATTTATTTATTTATTTATTTATTTATTCATTTATTTATTTATTTATTTATTTATCAAATATAAGAAGCCCATAAAAACGCCAAAGTGTGGAAAATAAGAGCTATCCGGAGCCATGTCGCCCAAATATGACCTTAGCAATCATGATTGTAAATATTTTGGAAGGCATTTTAGCTAAGGAACATTCTGTATCGATGCTTTAATAAAAAGTGAGTAAGGAATAAAAAATATAAACAAAAACTAACAGAAAACGTGAACGCGCGATAATTCAAT
>NC_089795.1:51705466-51720466 GCF_040412425.1 Macrobrachium rosenbergii
TGGGACACAACCCCACAGCTGAACCAAGAAGTACGAGTAACAGTTAAAGGTGTTCGACAGCAAGAGTGAAGAAAGGAAACGGTAACGTAGGTAAAGTAAAAGGCTAAAATGTGGGTGTTGCTAGGGGCCAAAGAGACGCTTAAACACCCTTTAGTAACGCCTACAGTGCGCCACGTGAGATAATGAAACAGTGCTTACTCATATAGGTACAATAATAACTGTAGCCATAATTTTTTTTTTTACGTCGTGTATTCTTTAGTTCTCAATTTCTTTTCGCACTCGCAGCTTGGCTTTTAATAATAATAATAATAATAATAATAATAATAATAATAATAATAATAATAATAATAATAATAATAATAATAATAATACATATTGATTTGTGTGTGCGTGTGTAACAAGGAATGTATACGGGTTATATATTCCGTGTTTAGACTTGCTGTTTCGTCCAGCCCGTGGTGAGCCTCTCTCTCACCACTATGTATGTTTGTGAGTGTGTGGATGTGTGCCTTTTTCTTTACATTTGTTTGTATGTGCTTAATTTTCTGTTTATATTTGTGTGTGATTTTCATATTTATTTGTTTATGTGTTTGTTGTAATTTTTTTTTTTTTGCATTTGTTGATGCTTGTAATTTTTTCGTATTTGTTTGTATGTGTGTAATTTTTTTTATATTTGTTTATTTTGTATACTTTTTTGTGCGTGTGCAATTTTTAAATTTTTGTTTGCTTGTGTGTGCGTATTTTTATATTTGTTTGTTTGTGTGTGTGTTTTTTTTTTGTTGTCTATATTAGTGTGTGCAATTTTTTCTTTATATGTATTTTTCTGTGTAGTTTTTCATATTTTTGTGTAATTTTTAAAAAATATTTGTTTGAGTGTAATTTTTTGTTTACAATTTTGTTTGGGCATGTTTTCTCTTTTTTATATTTGTTGTGTGTGTGTTTTTCATATTATATATGTTTTATGTGTGTGTAATTTCTTATTTATATTTGTTTGTGTGTGTGTGTAATTTTTTTATACTTGTTCATTTTTGTGTAATTTTCCATATTTGTGTGTGCGTAATTTTGTTTCCATCTGTTTGTGTGTGTAAGTTTTTGTTTATATTTGCTTATGTGTGTGTGTGTTATTTTTATTCATGCAAAATAAACATAGAGACACAGAAACAGGATCACCGGTTACCGTCCTATCATAACCTAATCCCTTTTTCTCTTCTCTTTTCAGTCGCGCCATAAAAACCAATCCCGATGTATTACCCACGACGCCCTTGTCACAGCTCCTGTGGGATGACTTCTGGGGGACTCCTCTCACTCACAGTGGCTCCCACAAGTCCTACAGACCCCTCACCGTCCTCTCCTTCAGGTAAGAGACTCTTGTCTTTTTTGTGGGGGTCAGGATATTAGGTCGTAAGGACTCCTGTGTTTATTATTTTTTTTTTTTTGTAGATTTCTTTATGTCATGATATAGAGATCTCTCCTTCTATTGAGTTAAATTTGTTTTACCAGTTTTAATCTCTCTCTCTCTCTCTCTCTCTCTCTCTCTCTCTCTCTCTCTCTCTCGCAGAAGGTCTAGGGTTTTATGTATTTGAATTCTTTTCACAAGATGAACTAGTATTTTCCAGCAGTAATTCCTCTCTCTCTCTCTCTCGCAGAAGGTCTAAGGTTTATATGTGTATTTGAATTCTTTTCATAAGCTAAACTATATTTTTCCAGCAGTACTCTCTCTCTCTCTCTCTCTCTCTCTCGGTCTAAGGTTCCTATAGGTACCTGGTTCCTCTTATAGTTAATTTCTATTACCCAAATATTTATGGTTTATAGGTCCTAGTATCTGCCATATATATTCTCCTGAAACTAATCACTCATTGCACTCAGGCCTCGAGACTTTAAACGCAATAGTACCGTGATAAGGAAACAAAACATTCGTAGTACCGCAGTAACCTTCCCCTAATGTACGCAGAGCGAAATAAATAAATAAATACATGAATAAATAAATAAATAAATAAATAAATAAATAAATAAACAAGCAAATAAGGTAATTATTTAATCAGTTAATTAATAGAGAATTATTCTCCCTTTTAGCTAAGACCACTGAATGGAAAGTATTGAAATTTTCATCAGTATAGGGGTACGTGAAAATGGTTTCTTGTGTATAGGCCTAAGGAATTTTCTATACCCTGATAGTTATCATTATTATTACTATTAAAGGTAGAAGTAGTAGAGTAATAGTTTATTTAATATTACTCTATTAATAGGTTGCTAAAACCTGTTGTTGGTTATCCCGTAGAGTCAATATTTTCTATGGTTCAGATGCTGATGCTTTTTCTTATTTTATTTGTTTATTTTTTTGGGACACTTATAATACCCATTTGATGCTCCGAGACCAGATTCAACTCGAGTGTCTAACTTTCCTTCTTACATTTTTTTTTCTGAAATTTGGTTACATGTTGAAATGTTGGAAAGCTTCCAGCAACATAAAATTGCTAAAATTAGTTTTGCAAATTTTCCTGAATTTTTTATGTAGAAAAAATGTTAGACTTTAGCGATATAAAATTGGTAAGGGCATCTGCTAGTATACTCCTGAAAAAATGTGATGTCATACGTTTATATATATATATATATATATATATATATATATATATATATATATTTATATATATATATATATATATATATATTATATTATATATATATATATATATATTATATATATATATTTATATATATATATATATATATATATATATATATATATATATATATATATTCATTTGTTAGACACTGTGCTTCGTTTATGAAATGTTTATCTCAATTTCTTTTCAAAGCAAATTCATTTTAAATTAAGACAAAATTTTTTTCTACTCAAGAATGAAAATGCCAGCTGAAATCTCTTTTTTTTCTTGGACTTTCAGACTCAACTATATGGTATCGGAATTCAATCCCAGGTCATATCACGTAACGAATGTTGCCCTGCACGTAGCAGCCACGGGTCTGTTTGCCGTGCTGGCCCGTGCCTTGACACCCCACGCCCGTCTGGCACGCACGGCCGCGCCCCTGCTCTTCGCCGCCCATCCTATCCACACCGAGGCCGTGGCGGGGGTGGTGGGGCGCGCCGACGTGGGCGCGGCCATCTTCTTCCTGGGCGCGCTGCTCTCCTATATGAGGTACTGCGGCTGCGGGCGGGGCAGCGCGGCTTTGGGCGGCCGTGTGGGGCGGCATGTATGGTTAGGGGCGGCACTGGTCTCAGCCACCCTGTCGATGCTGACGAAGGAGCACGGCATCACGGCTCTGGCCGTCTGCGCGGCCTATCACGTCTTCGTCCACGCTAAGCTGAGACCGAAGGAGGTGTTCTCCATTCTCTCCGAGGTAAGAAGACGAATGAGATGGGATAGTAAGGGAGAAAGACGTGACGTCACTTGTAAACAAATACTCAAGGTCACGTGATGCATTGCTTCTCTTTCTGTGTTTGTGTATGTCTGCGTGTCTTTTGGAAGTTACTTCGGGTTTTCCATTTCTTTGCTGCTTTTTAGGGGTGTGTGTTTGTGCGCGCGTGCAGAACATGCATGCAGTGTGTCCAGAGACGAATAGTACCGTCAAATATCAGAACATGAAACATTTATAAGTCAGACTGTGAATTCAAGATTATCACGATTAATGTTGTTTTGGCGAAGATTTAAACGTATTAATAATCGGGGTTGATATGAAAATTGTGGCACTTTCTGCTGAAATCCACTCGAGTTTAAATAAGAAAATTATGTTTTTCATTATGTTTTCATGTTATTAGAATATTTGTGAAAACTGGAACCAAAGCTGTTATTAATTTTGGGTAAATTCACATAACATCTTGGACCTCACAGTGACAAATTACTCTCATATTGACCTTTCTACCGTAGATATAGGTTTGTAAGTATTTTTGTTTTTCGGATAAAGTGGCTGGCCCTTTTTTCCCTTACAAATTACCGACCAAAAATGATAAAAACCTGAAAATATATTATTTATTTTTTGCCCAATTTTGTTGGTACGACAAAAACCAATAACTAAGGTTAAGTTTTGTTTTGTTTTTTACTTATTTATTTTTGCTATATATCATTCGCTCACCGTAGTTGCATCTCGTCTAATCGTTGACAGCAGTAAAATGAGCGCCACACACACACACATATATATATATATATATATATATATATATATATATATATATATATATATATATATATATATATATATATATATACATACATATAGTATCCGTATATACAGTAAACATGACTTATGAAGAATCTATACCGAATGAATACAGTTTTCCTCACTCACCTATAAAGTCAAGTGGAGTACGGACGATCAGAGACCCCTTTCCAAACATTGCATGAGGCAGACACGTTCATTCGTAAGGCTTCCAGGAGGTGTTATACCTCGTCAAGTTTCACTTTGCACGTTACAGAAGTTTGCACGAGTATTTCGATTCCACAAACGAGTCTGTTAAAGCTTTTCGTGTGATTGTGGTGCAGACTGACCCCAATAAACCTATAAACCTGTTTTTTTTTTATTTGCATATGACCGTTTCGAGTGATTAAGTTTGCCAGAATATATATATGATGATAGGTGCTAGGACTTGGAAACCCGAATTTCCTGTCACACGGCGCGACAGACTTGCCAATGCGTGCAACTCATTAGCGTATGGGGAGCATTTGGCGGTCCTCCCGAAATTCGACGAGAGGGATAATCATCATAGACTGTAACTGGAGGACACTCCTTCAGTTTCCTGCAGTGTTCCTCTTCCAGGCTGGAGACTAATCCTTCCAGGATCCTTTCAAACAAAGGCGGGTCTGTCGCTCCTTCCAGCTCGGTCGGCCCAACCGCCCACGCCCCCGTCCCGTCCTCCCCCCACGGAAAAAGGACTTTATTTCTTTTATTCCACAGGTTTGCTTTGTTTAGGTGTATTGAGTTTTCATTCCCACCGGCCTCAGTGTGGAGATATAGAAGACGTTTTTTCTGATTCATCAAAATGTCGGGCAATGACATGCGCACCTTACAGCCTCTTAAACGGTTTATTTCTCTTCCAAATCATTATCCTCGATGTAACCTTTATCCGTAGAGCGAGAAAATCGTCAAGTTGAGATGGAAGAAAGAATGAGAAAGCAGAATGCTGTAGTTACTAAGATGAATGAATAGGACAACGAGGAAATTTCAGACAGTGAGGATTAATGCGATAATGACCCCTGTTACCTGTAGATTTATAAATGGAAGAAAAGCATTGCTGTAATCCATCAGGATAACGAACACAGACGATGCTGCAACCATTCAGGAATAGAGAGACAGATCCTTCAGATTTGAAGAAAAAGAAAAAACACACACAGCATGCAGATATGTTTCTGCAATCCAACAAGATTAGAGAAAATCACTTCAAATATTTTTTCAAATGAAAATTTCAAATACTCTGCAACCCATTTGCAATGATCAAAACTAAGCAGAGCATTATGAAACCCTTCAGGTACGGAGAAATATAAATATCGATCCTAGCAACCCTTTAGCCTGAAACAAGCGAAAGAATTAGAAGAAGCAATCCTTTAGAATTAAAAGAAAGGCAGACACAGCAACCGAGCAACCCATCAAGAATGAAAGAAACAAGAGAGAACGCTGCACTGCAACCCATCACAATGAGAGAGAGAGAGAGAGAGAGAGAGAGAGAGAGAGAGAGAGAGAGAGAGAGAGAGACCTAGCCAAGGTCCCCAGGCATCCCCTGCCACCCCAACCCTCCGAGTGCCTTCCCTCCTGCCCCAATATTCATCGAAACTGAGCTGTAAAGGGATTATTACACGCAAACCACCTGAAGATTCCGTAACAGCGGTGTTGTAAAAGTTTTTGTCGACGTCCGACAGAGCTGGTGGCTCGGGGTTCTCCCGTTGTCAGTGGGTGAAACCTTGTGTTAGAGCTGCCAGGGAGACGACGCGAAAGGCTGCCTGGCTGGCTGGCTACATGTTATCGTAACTTGTAGACGCAGTGTACCTTTATTACTTGCTATTGTAAACGGGTCCACTCATCAGCTATTGGGGGGAGCGTCCGAGGCAATCAATTCTCTTTAGTCATGCGTGTTTATGACTGTGCGAGTATGTTTGAGGGATTTGCTTCGTCGTCGACATTCAATCGAGCCGTTCTCGCTGCGTTCGTTGCTGCTGCTTCTGGTGGCTCCTGACACGCAGGCGGTGAAATGGAACTTGAGTTTTGCTCGAAAACGAGACATATTCGGTTCTTGTTTCGTAAATCTGGTGGGGAATGAAAGAGTGAAATGTCTTTCTATTTGTTGGTAAAATCCACTCATAGCTTTGAACTGAATTTATTCCCAGTTTACTTGCCATAGCGAACAGTCCCCAACAACAAGCGATCAGCATCAGTCGAGTTGATAGTTAGGCTCATATCCAATTATGACGTGATGCTTCGCGTCCCCGTCCGTTTGTTCATAGACTGCGAACATTTGTTTAGTTTTTCTCGCGGAGTAAATTATATTTAATGTTTTTTCTTTT
The DNA here is from genome assembly GCF_040412425.1 of Macrobrachium rosenbergii. Lineage (NCBI taxonomy): Eukaryota > Metazoa > Arthropoda > Malacostraca > Decapoda > Palaemonidae > Macrobrachium > Macrobrachium rosenbergii. The sequence goes on from NC_089795.1 coordinate 51,711,976, forward strand.
TTTCTTCCCTTTTCATGTATACGAATCCAGTAGCTTTTACGACGATATTAGTCTTGTTAGGCCAATGGCAGTCTTGACCGTGAATGCAGAGATGCAATCTGATTATCGAAGCGCATCGTTGGGTTTGGAACGTACATGTGTGTGTGTGTGTGTGTGGTTGTATGCGTGTGTGGTTTGTATGAGAGAGAGAGAGAGAGAGAGAGAGCGTTGTTCAAAGAAAAGATGAGAATAACTCAACTTCCCCTCTGGACGAATTCAATTTACTTCTCGTCTTTCGCTTCAAGACCTCATTTCCCTCGCAACGAGACCTACAGAGAGAGAGAGAGAGAGAGAGAGAGAGAGAGAGAGAGAGAGGAGAGAAGGAGGAGAGAGGGCCCTGGGTAATTGGTGTCATAAAAGAGAAGGACCCGACAAAAAAAAAAAAAAACAGCTTCTGCGTTGCCCCATGTTCGTGTGGCCAGACCTGGGAGAGTTAATGCAAAGTGACTTCTCAACACACCGACACAGATACACACACACACACACATACACACACACGCTATCTCCGATTATCTCCGATTATCTTTCTGGTCTAGCCTTAAAACCAAGGGTCATCTTCGCCTCACGATTACGTATACCGTTACCGGTGTCGTATTTCTTCTCCGTTTGTTTGTTTTTTGTTTTTGTTGTTTGTTAATTTTACCTTTGTTGGATTATCTACTGGGAAGTAGGCGTAATTTTTATGTGTTTAATTATTTACGTGAGCCCTAGATGGCACAGTTTCGACTGAAATGAAAGATAGTTTGTTATGATAATCATGATTTAATTGATTCGGTAATTATTCAGAATAAATTAGTGTCCCATATGTGGGGCGTAAATCCTGTTACATTGTTAAAAATCCACGTAAAATCCTCCCATTCTACGATCAGTATACAAAGATTTACACTCTGCACAGAAAACAAATACACATAAATATAAATCACATTTTGTTATATAGAGACTATATTTTAATTGGTCGAGTTAATCAGTTTGACTACGTTGTAAGTAGACTCTTCGTGTACGTAAAACTTTTCAGTGTGATTTATTAATTTTCATTTCATTTTTCAATCCATTCATTCACGTTTATCATCTCTGTAATATTTCCCTATTCCTTTATTTATTTTTTTTTTTTTAGAAATCGCATATTTTAGCCCATTCAGATTTATACCTTGTCATTTTTATTTTAATTGCCCATTGTAATTTATATTTCATTCATGAGAAAAGGCGATCATTAAATTGGCCTTTCTGTCGGGCCTAAATTTACAAAGAGGAAATTCAGAAAATCACATGCCAGTCATGACTGCTAGTGACCAACTTAAAACTGTCTAAAATGTCTTATCAGTTTTACTAAAAGGGGAAATGGCTTATACATTCAACTAAAAGGGGAAATGGCTTATACATTCACTCATATATGAGTACATAAAGTTGTACAAAGCACGTACACTCAAGGATTCTGCAACTGAAGCTACCTATATATATATATATATATATATATATATATATATATATATATATATTATATATATATATATATATATATATATATACATATATATACATATATATATATGAAATTATTATATATATATATATATATATATATATATATATATATATATACAATATTATATGTGAGACATATATGCATATATGAAATTTTATCAACGTGTGTCAAAGCACGATTTTCCGTTTAGCCGAAGGATTTATATAAGTGATAATGATAAAACCATTGGCTCAATGGTTTACGTCAACTGAGTCGCTGAATAGGCTGTCGCGGGTTCGTGTCCCCACGATTCCAATTATTTATATATATATGAATGACGAAAATATTCAGCGACTCCAGCTGATAAACCATTGGCTCAATGGTTTACGTCAACTGAGTCGCTGAATAGGCTTTCGTCGCGGTTCGTGTCCTCATGATTCCAATTCATTTATCACTTATATAAATTCCCCTTCGGCGACAATTCTCCAACGGAGATATACCGAGTATGGATATTCGATATTGATATATATATTTATATAATATTATATATATATATATATATATATATATATGCATATATTATATATATAAATTATATATATATATATTATATATATACATATGTATATATATATATATGCATATAAATACATACATATATATTTATTTATTTACGTGTGTGTGCGGGTGTGCGTGCGTGTTTGTTCGTAACGAAATATCTTTTATCTATTAAAATTTTACGATAAGAAGCAAAAGAGGCATAAGCATAAGAAACTAATAAGAACCAGTTATTAGGGGGTCGTTAAAACGAACAGTAACGAACAGATGTTGGTAAGAGGAACGTGTTATGCCGAAAAAAAAACAATAAATAAAAAAATAGAAATGCGGATATTAAAAGAATCCAGGTATTTATAAATATACCTGGTCCAAGAGTGTTTAACGTGAAGGGTTTCTCCGAGACAAGAATCAGAAATATAAATGTGACCTTGGGTAAAGTTAGATTTGGCCGTCGGTGAAATGAATGATGCTATAGTTGACGTAAGAGGAACGAATAAGGTCGTACAAATGAATAGATTAAATCTGACCCGCATAAGGAATGAGCGATGTAAGCTTTGGCTTGGACCTTGTTTAAGGGTGGTAGGAAGACTCCATGCTGGCATAAGGCCATCTGCATACAACGCGAAGATGAAGAACATTTCATAACTTTTCGCTTTCGTAAAAAATTTCAGTCATATTTTTTGTATGTGAAATTCATTCATAGCTTCTTGTTTTCGTAATAGTCCATTCATAACCTTTCCCTTTTGTGAGAATACATTTTTATATCTCCGTTTACGTGAAAAATCCATTTATAACATTTTATCTTTCGTAAAGAATCATTTAGAAATTTATGCTTGCGTACAAATCCATTCATAACTTTTGGTTTGGATATAATCCATTCATAACATTTTGTTGACGTAATAATCCATCCAGAACTTTTTGTTTTCTTAAAAATTCATTCATAAACTTTCTTTCACGCAGAAGCCAATTCATAACTTTTGCTCATTCGTAAAAATCGATTCATAACTTCTTGTTTACGTAAAACTCCATTCATAACTTTTGCTTAATCGTAAAAATCCATTCACAACTTCTTGTTTACGTAAAAATCCATCCACTACTTTTACCGTTATCCTTCCAAACCATAATCTCCTCAGTGGAGGCAGTTATCCCCGGCAGAAATAAAGTTGCAAAAAAAAACGGATGTTGCTTACAAATAAAAATGGAGTGAATGAATGAAAATATCTGGAGCAGCGAAGCAATTAGTGCCAGCTGATCAAATGTGTAATGTTTCAGTGAAAATTCATGGTGATGGTTTCCTTGATCGTATTGCCACTCTAAAATGCCTGCCGCCAGTGCCTTTAGTTTTGTAACTTGTCTTGCTGTTTGTGTTTGTGTGTTTCATGATTTACTGCTTGTTTGTTTGGTGTTCTTTTCTATTCTTGTTATTCTCTTTTCATACATATGGGCCTTTTTTTCGAAGACTCGTCTCTGGGATTTAATGTTAATTTAGGAAGATAGCAAATGATGGTTTTCCGCGTTTTGATAATAATAATAATAATAATAATAATAATAATAATAATAATAATAATAATAATAATAACGGTGAAGAAATCCGCAGTGGTGTAGATGTAACTGTACATTAGAAAAATATATATAAACGAGAGCTTTCGAGAACTTGCTCGATTCGAAAGCTGTCGTATATATATTTCTAAAATATGTTTGCACTTACACCACTGTGGCTTTCTTCACCATTTTAGTGATTCATACTATTTTGAAAGTTTTATTATTATTATTAACACACACACAATAATAATAATAATAATAATAATAATAATAATAATAATAATAATAATAATCATCCACATTCAAAAGATCCTTTTTCTCCGAGCGTGAAACTGATTTCTCCCAAAATCTAACCGCTAGGTGACAGTCACCACCCCAACCTTGGGTAGAATTGTCGTAAAAATCCACACCTCACTTTTTCCGTAATCCTGCAGACAAACAGACTAATCAGCAAACAGCAACATCTCCTTGGACGAGGGTTATAACATTTCAAAAATAAAGCCAGTTAGGCCCAAATTGAAAGCTTCAGGGCGAGGAAAAATTAAATCACTGAAGAAAAATAAGTGGAAATAATGAAGAGACAAAATAAACCTAGTAAGGTAAAGTTGAAGGATTAGAGAAAAATGAGATTATATTATAAAACGTTTAAGAAAAGATTGTGGAAAGTAAGAGAGAGAGAGAGAGAGAGAGAGAGAGAATAACAAATAAAAAAAGAAAACTGGAATGGAACGGAAAAGCGGCCGAGTGAAAACAAAGAGAATCATTGAAAAAAATAGTCAGAGAGAGAGAGAGAGAGAGAGAGAGAGAGAGAAAAGGAAAATGGTAGGTTAGAATATCCTGCAGGCTTTTAAGGATCTCAATTGAAGGTTTTATAAAACTCTCTACCCTGCAAGACACCTGTCATACCTCGGGACCCCTCTTCCTATAATAGTCCTACTCTTAGTGTGTTATATCCTGCGGGCCAGCCTCTCCGAGATCCACGGATTGGTCCCTATACCTCTTTCCAGACCCTCGTTCCAGACCCTCTTTCCAGACCCTCGTGGGTTGAAATGTGTAATCATACACCTCTCTGCCTCTGCCTCTACGTCTTCTCCATACCCCATTTCTGCCTCCTCCTCCTCCTCCTCCTCCTCCTCCTCCTCCTCCTCCTCCTCCTTCCGTAGGCTAAGGGTCGATCAATACTTCATTTGCCCAAGATACAGAGAATGCCATTCTAGTAGAAATCTAGAATGCAGTGTTTGGAAAAGAGCTGACTTTCGTCGGCTCACGTCTTGGCCGTATTGACTGATGTGTGTTTGAGATAATAACGCTTAGGTTCTTGGTAACCTCTTTATTTTGCACGTGATGCTACTGATACCGGCACGTAACGACTTTTTTTTTTTTAATTAGGCTCTCCTGCATACGGTGTTCCGCCATAGCTCGTTAACATAATTGCCGAAGTGTTAGTGCCGTGTAAAAATCGTATGGGTGGTCTGGCAGGGAGTTATAACTCTTCCAAAAGATTTTTTTTGTTTGTTTTCTCTTATTCTTAAGATACCTACAGTTTTCTTTTTTTATTTTTTGCTATTGTTAGATGGCCACATCAGTGACTTGTAGCTGACAAGTCGAATGTTCCTATTAAGGTTCCCGCTTTTGTTTATACCTGCTACTGTTACATTCAAGGAATGTTTTTTGAGAGTTTGGTACTAACATCTCTGACGTTCGAGATCTCTCTCTCTCTCTCTCTCTCTCTCTCTCTCTCTCTCTCTCTCTCTCTTTACCGTTGGGCTAATTGCTGCATATGTAATCATCAGTCTTCAATCCACTTCTGCACATAAGTAACTGAACCCACTCGCAAGAGAAAATAAAACGAAGAAACGCACTTTTTTAACCCGAACCAAAATGGCGACCTGTTGCTCGTCACCCCGATTACTTGCTGGACAACATTTCGAACCATTTCGCCGGCGGCGTTGCCAAACATATTCATTACCATAACTATTATTGTCATTAGAATTGTACATTGGCTGGCGTGGACGCCGGGCCAAATGTAAATAGCCAGCTGACATGGTCTTCGGCAGATCTTCTAACGCCGTGGTGCTTGGTCGGCAGTGGCGGCCGAATTTCTCGCTGGACTTCGTCGCATTTTGGGTGACTTTCGCCCCTGCCGGGGACACCGCCGTTGATCGCTGACGGGACGTCTCCTTCTGCTGAGAGAGGACGCGGGATTAGTAGACTCGACGAAGGCGCAGCGCAGAGACGACACACAGGTGATAATAATTGAACGCGGAATTCATCCAGGGGAAGAGATGGAGGGGGGTAGGGTGGATTTCACATTTGAGCGAAGGCATGTGGGGTCTCCTCCGCTACTCTCCTGCGTGGTGGAGGACTTGAGGAGATACGATTCTTTTGTTTTGAACGAACGTAAACCGCGACTTGGCAGCTTCCTATTGGTCACTTTTTGACTTTTAACCTATCACACTCCGAGATTTGTGTTAATGTTTCTTTTCCTCTCCTCCTCGTCATTCTCTCTCTCTCTCTCTCTCTCTCTCTCTCTCTCTCTCTCTCTCTCTCTCTGGGCGAGCCTCGTTTGGCCTCGTTTGTCCCAAAGAAATACAACAGTGAAACAAATGACGTTTGTCTTTCCATGGGTCAATCGTCCATGTTTTTGTTTTTTACCTCCATTTTTTTTTTTTGTTCTGTCTTTGCCTAAATTTCATTCATGTATGCGACTCCCAATCAAATTTATTCATTATTCTGGAAATTCTTAGACACGAAGTCAAATCACTGTATATATTTTCTTTTTATTGGGATCCAAACTCACAACCAATACTTATCCCAGCGCTAGTTTGATTTTCGCGTTCGGGGAGTTTTCTTGTCGCCTTTGTAATGACAGAGGAACTCACGAGAGAGAGAGAGAGAGAGAGAGAGAGAGAGAGAGAGAGAGAGAGAGAGAGAGAGAGAGAGAGAGAGAGAGAGAATGCGATTGCAGATGGATAAGAGACGGAGGCCGGGTTGAACTCAGGATTTTAGCAGCAACAGGAATGGGACAACAAGTTATCCATATAGGAGTTTGAATGAGAAATGTTACAGAGAGAGACAGAGAGAGAGAGAGAGAGTTTGTGGTGCTCTTAGGATTTCAGCAACAACGGGAATATGGCAAATTAGCCGTATTGGAGTTTGGGAAAGAGAGAGAGAACTGATTTCAGCAGTTACAGGGATATGACAACAAGTTAGCCATATAGGAGTTTGAATTAGGAATGTTTTGATAGACAGATAAATCAAGAGAGAGAGAGAGAGCTTGTTGTGCTCTTAGGATTTTAGCAGCAATAGGAATATGGCAAATTAGCCATATTTCAGTTTGAGAGAGAGAGAGAGAGAGAGAGAGAGAGAGAGAGAGAGAGAGAGAGAGAGAGAGAGAGAGGGAATTTCAACAGCAACGGGATATGACAACAAGTTAGCCAAATAGGAGTTTGAATGAGAAATGTTTAGATAGACAGATAAATCGAGAGAGAGAGAGAGAGAGAGAGAGAGAGAGAGAGAGAGAGAGAGAGAGAGAGGAGTAACAGACGAAGCGTGTGTGTGTTTTATATATCTCATTTACATAGGCTATTTACATTACCTGCTGATTTTGCACTTATATTTACGGTCCCAAGGTTAGGCTAACTTACCTTCCGCGCCAAAACTCGCGCTGCGCTCCTCTGTTTACGCTCCGTTTCTGTCCTAAAAGACGAGTTATTTACATCGGCACATCCAAGGGAGTGGGCCGAGCCGGGAGCGAATGTTGTGGGTGGAAGCGAAACGTAAGAATAGCGAAGGACAAGGGATGTATACATAAATATGAAGGGTGGAGACCGCGAGGACTGTGACTGCAAGAGCGAGAGAGAGATAGAGAGAAATCGGGTTGTATTACATGACGCACAGTAAGAATTGGAACTGTGAGGCTGTTATTTTCATTGTCAGAGAAATTTTTTGTCTCTGACGTAGAAAGATCACGTTAGTGTTTCAGTTTGAAAAGGTTGAATTCCTTTTTTACATTATGTAGACGGATGTATACCCCACATTCCATGCCATGCAAAAAAGACTTCGAAATAGGTAACTTTTATTAGGGTATATAAGAAAAGAACAACGTATTCAATATTTACTTTGCGTAGAAGGATTCGCCAACATCTCGATTTGAAAACAGAAAAAAAAAAGAATATTTCTCTATTCTGATTAACAACCGATATAAATAGTTTTGAATGACATTTACAGAAGAGCCCAGGTTAAATTATTATTATTATTATTATTATTATTATTATTATTATTATTATTATTATTATTATTATTATTATTATTATATTATATATCCTGAAAACAGAGAACGTAGGCAAATTTCGTTAGAAATTCAATTAGCGAGCATTCAGATAATGAATTATTACTTTTATTATTACTATTGGTTAAGAAATCCGCTCTGATTTAAATATACACAAACACATGTATATATATACATATATATGGTATATATATATATGTATGTATACATATATATATATGTATGTATACATATATATATATATATATATATATATATATATATATATATATATATATATATATATATATATATATATATATATATATATATATAAAACTCTTACATCCGTGTGGAATTTTTATCTGCTTTGAGAATTTTATAAATTACCATTATTTTAATCACAGATATGTCGAAAGATTTGGCCTGTTTCACAAATTCAGAATAGAAATGAGTAATATGCACATTCTCTGATGAAATATACGGCTAAATGGCTTTCACCACTTCTTGAGACTCCGAAATATTTGATTATTACTTTGCAAACAGAAGGAATTTTAATCTAATTGAAACGAATTCGTCAACATCAACAAATCAGAATAAAGAAAGATATAGTATTTTCT